>NW_022589716.1:274638-429178 GCF_004348235.1 Phoca vitulina
CTCAACCTGACTGCCTTAGAAATGCATGCCTCAGAGATCAAAAGCTTAATGTCAGGTAATTACATTACAATCAAAATGCTTAATGTCAGGCAGTTACTCTGGAAACATGTTCCTGTGTTTCTGAACTGCTTTTATTCTGTGATTCAGCTCCCTGTCCAGGAAGCCTACCGTAGCCTTTGGCAAACACTGATTAGCAAACATACACCTCCCAGTGCAGTCTACATGGAAAGACAAATTTGAACAAATACATTGACCAGGTATATTCTTAGTGTCAGGATAATCATAAATATGATGATGCAAAATTTCAAAACATGCATTTTGTTACTACACAAAATATTTCTTTTTTTTTTTCTGTTTTCCTTTATTTATATCACAGTTCAGGCTGTGCATATATTTACTGAAGCATAGAAGTTCAGTGTCCACAACTGAGGGGGTTTATTCATTGAGGTGAAGGGTTGGTTCGTATCTTATATATTTTATCACCGAATTATCTTCCTGTTTTTACTTGATATCTTCCAAACCCACCTGCTAATATGACTCTCTCTATTGTTACACAAAATAACTCCCTGCCCTAATATTTGTCACAGATTCTAAGGGATGGCGAATGAACAATACCAGCATCACCCATTTCGTACCTCCCACCTTTCAGAAATGTCTTCCCCCTGCAGGATCAGAGGACGCTTCACAGATAAGTGGATGTCCTGCCAGTCGTGTGGTTCAGGGTCACCAGTTCTTCTGCACAAACATGCATGTCCTTCAGGCTCTTCCAGTGATCTGGAATGAAGCCCACATATAGTCACTTATTCATAAAGTCATCAGAAATAAACTTGAATAACAGAAAGATCATGACTGCTCTCCTCATTTGTCACATCATATTCCACAAACAAAAAACAGCACATGTTCTAATTGCCTCATGTCTGTTCACTCGGATTATTGTGTCAGTCAGCTCTTGCTGTATCACAGGCTGTCCTTGTCAAATGGGATATTATACTGATGCAGGGCGGCCGAACACAATGATCAAGAAAGAATTGTTGCGGGACGCCTGGGTGGCTCAGTCGTTAAGCGTCTGCCTTCGGCTCAGGTCATGATCCCAGGGTCCTGGGATCGAGCCCTGCATAGGGCTCCCTGCTCGGCGGGAAGCCTGCTTCTCCCTCTCCCACACCCCCTGCTTGTGTTCCCTCTCTCGCTGTGTCTCTCTCCGCCAAAAAAATAATAAATAAAATCTAAAAAAAAAAAGAAAGAAAGAAAGAATTTTTGAGATTTTTTTGGTACAAAAGGTACTTTGATAATAGCACGGGGACAGGACTTGGGGTCAGAAAGAGCTACCCTGGAATTGTGAGGAGTAGCTGATTCTGTACTTTTAAATTTGTGGCGGGAGGGGGTAGAGATAATGTAAGTTTCTAAGGAATTTCTGTATGCTGAACGTGAGGTTTACAGGTTCTTGGAGTTCTGATTATTGTCAAGATAAGCTTCTTTTTTCGCCTCTAATAAAACATCAACATTAACGCAGCCATGAGTTCCTGGAGGAATGTCATCCTCTGCATGTCTCAAGGATTTATCAGGGGCTGCAGGTTTTAAGGAGATTGACTTCTAGCTGCATTTCTCTTGCCTCTATTCTTCTCATCGGTAATCCCTTTATGATCAAATGACATTATATTCTGGGAAGCATTTCTGAACTCTGCTGGGCTCCTCATGGGTCTGGAGCCAGTTGTGAATCTCTGTTGTGTTTCTAAGGCTCATCCATGATGCTGTGTGTGGTTGTAGTGTTCTTCTGTCTCAGCCAATTCATGGTCTTGTTACTACATTTCTATATGTAAGGTATTCTCCTATTTAGAAATTAAATGAACTTATGTGAATTCTTTAAATTTCATCGCACTGTTCCTGCTTCCATAATTAACACGTGCTTTCCTTCCCTTTTAGAAGAGCTATCTTGCAAACCTTCAGTGGAGAGTCAGCTACTGTGCGCTAGATCCTACCCTTGGCCTCACACCATAGACATTTTCCCACTTAATTCAATTGTCAAATTATAATGACATATAATAAACTCCACATTGAAAGAATACATTTTGTTGAATTAAAGGAGCATCATGAAAATGAAGAGCACATGGTGCAAGTTTCCATTTGTGTATGATTTAAGACTGTTACATCAGCTTTAATTGCTGTGTTAACTAATTGTTACAAAATTTCAGCTCCCTGAGGCTCTTTCCTTATTTCTGAAGGCCGTGTGGAATACTGAACGTAAGTTCATATGAATGCTGTAAGAAAAGAATGAAATACGTGGAAATTAATTTTTTACTCCAAAGGAAATATTCTAGTTTAGTGGTTGTATCTTGTGTGTGTGTGTATACATTTTTCTTTCAAATAAGCCCACTCCCCACGTGTGTACACACACAGATGATCTCTGATTTCATCTTTTTTGATGAAAGGAAACTTGAGGGAGAGTTGGAGAGGATAACACTGAAAAGAATGAATGATTGAATCAACATGAAATAAAAGGATGCAGAAATATAGACACAAAATTGTAAATTACAATGGATTACCTTAATTTTGACCGTGAGTTCCTTTCCTATATCACTGCCTCAAAGGCCTCAGAGTCAGACCACAGGCACATTTATGCCTGGAGGAATTCACTGTACCAGCTGATGGAGGAGAATATCTCCAAATCGAGTTAAATTTTTTCTACTTAATGTGGGTTCTTTCTTTCTTTCTTTATTTTAATTTTCATTTATTTATTTGAGAGAGAGAGCATGAGCAGGAGGGAGGGGCAGAGGGAGAGGGAAAAGCAGACTCCCCCAGCAGCAGGTGGCCCCATGCGGGCTTCATTCCAGGACACACAGAGATCATGACCTCAGCTGAAGACAGATGCTTAAACTATTGAGCCACCAAGGCACTCCTTAATGTGGGTTCTTTAAATGCAAATTGCCCTTATCCAAAGGAAGCTGATGAATGAATTAGAAGACTTAAACTCAGTTCCCTCAAATAATTTTATGACTCTGTCCATATGACATTCCTCCCACTGCTGTAAAATATCCCCACACTAGTTGCTTAAAACAAACACATACTTGCTCTTGCAGTTCTGGGGTCAGAAGCTTTGAAGGAGTCTCATCGGACCAATAGCAACATGTCTGCAGGGTTGAGTTCCTTCTAGAGGCTCAAGGGAAAATCTGTTTCTTTTCCAATTCTAGTCTCTCTTGCTGGCCACCTGCATTCCTGGGCTCATGGGTCTTCCTCCACCTTCAGAACCAGCAGGGCAGCATTTTCAAAGTCTTTCTGACACTAACTCTTTGTCTCCCTTGTCAACATTTGGAGGACTGTTGTGATTACCTTAGCCCCATCTGGACAATCATAGCTAATCTCTTTATCTTAATGGTAGCTGATTAGCAACCCTGTTCAATCTACCGTCTTAGCCTTCTTTGCTACAACAAATAACACATTGAAGGTACTGGGGATTAGGTTGTGACATATTCGGGAGGGCCTTATTCTACCTACTACGTCTTTTTCAGAAGTGTATTATTTTGTGTCACCCGTAAAAGCAATAAACGCGGAATTTACACAGCCTTATGAATGAATGAATACACGGATGAGGGAAACAAAGGCAAGAGAAGTGTAGCTTAAATTAAATCTCTTTTTGGCTTGCAGCCGACTGATAGATACCCTAAACATGCAGAACTTGACATTCAAGGAACTCATGGATGCCTTAATGCCTAATGTTTTGTTTTATTAAAGACTAATGTCAACTTAACAGCATGCTAGCCCCTCAAGGTCCTGAAAGCCTTGCTTCCAAATCCTTAGAGACTTATGCTATTCCTAACCCCCACTAACTAAAAAGTATAGAATCAGTCACTCCTCACAATCCCAGTGCTTCTCTTCTGTCCACAGGTCCTGTCCCCATGCTGTAATGAAAATCACATTTTTGCACTGTGAAACTTTCAAGAACTCTCTCTTGACTGTTGGGCTTGACGATCCCCCATCGTATACTATTCCTTCAAGATTACATGTATTTGGTACAGAAGACTTAAAACTGAGTAAGGGACAGATGGGGCTATGTAGGGACAGAGATGTAGGGGGTTATGCGACTAGGCTCACACCAGGGACTATGTGACCAGGCTCACAGAAATCCCAGATGGGGAGAGCTGTTATAGATGAGATATTACCCAAAGAAAGGGAACATAAGGAATGCAGCTTGTTTGTCCTAAATATAAATGATATATTGACATGATAGTTATAAATCCACTTTGTTTGTCCTAAATGCTATCGATGAGATGCTTACCATGTTCCCTGGTCACTTTCCTATAAAAGACAGACCATAAACGCCCTTCGTGGCAACCCATTCAGAACCCCTCTCACTCGAGAGCTGTTTTTTTCCTTTCCTTTGTGTTCTCACCTTCACTTAATAAATTTTCACTTCACTTCAACCTTTTGTGTCCGCGAGATTCATTCTTCGACTCCGTGAGACAAGAACCCTGCAACCCTGCAACAACACCCCTACACCTATCTCTTACACAGGAACACAGACCAGGACCCGCACATCAGCATCACCCGGGAGCTCGCCAGAAATGCAGAGTCTCTGGGCCACCCAGGACCTGTGATCAGATCCTCTATTTGTCCTGGGATCCGGGTTGTTTCAAATGCACATTGAGTTGGAGAGATGCTGGTCTAGAGAGATTTCAACCTTCTGTGGTTGACATTTGGGCCAGGATAATAATATTGTAGGGATGCTTTCCTTTGTTTTATAAGCGTTTAGCAGCTTCCCTTCAGACATTACCAAACATTCACCAGGGAAAATTCATTTCTGGTTGAGAACCACTGCCCCAGAGCTTGAGAACTAGAAGCGTCCTGACAGCATGACACTCAAGGACAAACACATACTTGGATATTAAATGTGGACAGATCACAACACACCACCAAGGACCATTTCTACAATATAGATTGGAGTTCATAAATGTACTTCCTCAGGGATAAGATGTTTATAAATATTAAATCAAAAATCCCTATGATATGATAAGCTCACATTATAGTACATAAAAAGATCTAAATACATCTATTATAATTAACATTTTTTATAACAAGGGACAGCTTTTAACTTGTGATTAAGTAAAAAATTCCTGGGATGCCTGGGTGGCTCAGTCAGTTAAGTGTCTGCCTTCGGCTCAGGTCATGATCCCAGGGTCCTGGGATCGAGTCCCACATCAGGCTCCCTGCTCAGTGGGGAGCCTGCTTCTCCCTCTTCCTCTGCCTGATGCTCCCCCTGCTTGTGCTTGTTCTCTCTCTCTCTCTCTGACAAATAAATACATAAAATAAAAAATCTAAAAAAAAAAAAGTAAGAAATTCCTAATTGTAATGGCAAACGTGTCTTGAAGCCAATGTCTATAGTGGCCAAGGTTTATTATCAGAAGAACCCACTTGTCCACCTTATTGAATAGAATAATAGACCCTGTCTGGAGACAGCAGGGCTGGGTCCCCACCACATGTCAATGCTTTGAAGATAAAGACACCTAACCCAAGTTTGTGCCTCGGTCCATTGTAGACTTGGAGAAAATTATAACTCAAAGCTTAGATAAAGTGCTAGGAGATTTATACATCAGGAAGGGGGCAAGGTCAAGGAAAAGGAGTAAAACAAAAGAACTGGATTCACTTAATCTCTAACCTAGTCTTTTGGGAACAGATTCATTAGGAAAACATCCTTTCTGTCCAGAGGACTTTTCCACTTGGGAATCATGTGCTTAGAGGCTGGAGTCACAAGAGCCAAATGTGCCTAAGGAGCAGACGCAGGGAGCTGTAAATACCTCCTCATTTCCAGTCCATCACTCTGTACAACCTTGGATGGGAAGGGCCATGTTTCTTGTCTGTTTGTTCTGAGTCCTAATTCTGGCTGGAGGCCAATGCTTCACTCCTTCCTGCTGTCTCAGGAAGCTGAGGACAGAGCTTTAGTCCCTATCATTTGCTGTCCAGGGAGGAATTCAAACATCTACAAGGACGTCTTCCTGCCAGACACCCCAGCCAGGTGAGTCCAACACCCCAGTGGACCATGGATGACACGGTCAGAGAGACTGGAAGCCAAGAACATTGACCCATCACCATGTGAGAGCCAATTCAACTTAGCCCAGAGCAGGAGATCCTTGTGTTTGTTTGCTTGATTAAATAATTAATGTATTATTAGTGCTAATATCAATATCACAGAGTAACTGCTACTCACATTTTCAATGGTTTTTCATATTCTTTATCATTAAATTGCTATTATAACAATGCTGGAAAAAATAGTTTGAGATTGTTACACTCAATGTGTGGTTCTAACTGGATGTGATTTGGTCCCCTGGGGGGGTCACTGATCACTGCCTAGAGCCAGCTTTGCCTGTAACACTGGAGAGGGATGCGTGGAGGCCAGAGATGCTCTAAACACCCTACAATGCACAGGACACACCCCACCCCAGGGCAGGCTGTGACCAGAATGTCCATGTTGAGGAGACAGAGAAACCCTGACTTAAAGAATATCAGTATTTGGAACACAGCTGCCTTCATGTTCTGCCTTCAACCTTGTAACACTTACTTTCCTGACAGCAAATTCACAGTAATCCCTTGGCTACCAGTTTAAAATTTCCACCACTTTTTTAAATAAATACATAAAGTAAGTAAATCACACTTTTTCCATTCCATTTCAGCAATGGAACAGAAGCTTCAAAATGACTTTATTCTTTTTTTTCTTCCAGCTAAGGTTGGATTTCAATCCAAAACACCCTTACCCAAGAGTAAAGAAATGAATTAATTGAGAAACCAAAATTTGCTTTACTCCAAAACAATTTTATTGGATCGATGTCTATTTTACATTCCTATTTCTGCTTTAACAAATTACCACACTAGAGGCTTCAAAGAAATTTAGGCTCTTACTCCTTTGGAGGTCAGAAGCCTGAAGTAAGTCTCAGTAGGTTAAAATCAAGTTATCTGCAGCACCTGGTTCCTTCTGGATGCTGCAGGAGAGACTTTTTTTTTTTTCCAATTGAAGTTTCTAGTGACAACAAGCATTATTTGGCTCATTGCCCTTTCTCCATCTTCAAAATCAGTGACGTGGCATCTTCACATATCTCTCGGATCCAACTCTTCTGCCTGCCTTTCCCACATTCAGAGGACCATGGTGATTACCTTAGTTCCACCTGCATAATCTTGGCCAATCTTAATTTAAGGTCAGCTGCTTAGCGGCCTTGTTCCATTTGCTACCTTAACCTCCCTCTTCCTATAAAGAATAACATATTCGAAGTTTCTAGGTACTAGAATGTAGACAAGTTAAAGAGGCTCTTTTTCTGCCTACTAGAAAGTCTTTTCCAAAAGTATTTTTTTTGTGTACCACACAAGGGTCCTTATATAAAAGAAACAAACACAGAATTTATCACAGCCCCTAGAATGACTGGATATACTACTAGTCATTCAAAATTTTTTGCAAAAATGTTTTTTGGTTTTTTTTGTGTGTGTGAAGAACACCTACGACACCTGCACCTTACTCTATCACAGGACGACAGCCTTGCTACTCAAAGAGTGGTCCACAGACCACAAGCTGCAGCATCAGCATCACTCCAGGGCTTGTTAGAAATGCTGAACTCCTGGGCCCACCAGCACCTGATAAAGCAGAATCTGCAAGTAAGCTAGAATCCTAAGTGATTCACAGGCACTTTGAAGTTGGAGAAGTGCTGGTCTAGAGTACGTTTCTCACATTCTCAATTTGACCTTTGAGGCAGGGTCATTATTTTTGGGGGGAGCTGTCCTGCTCATTGGAAGTGTTTAGCAGCATCCCTCAGACGTTGCCACATATGCCCAGGGGAAAAGTACCATGTATGGTTGGGACCACTGGCACAGAGTTTGAAAACTGGGAGCATCCTGAGAGAATGCAGTCAACACCCATCCCTTTCTGCAATGATAACTTTGAGAAGATCACTAAATTCTTCAAACCCCATTTCTCCATAGGGAAAGAGGTTCAAAATAGTGTTTCCTCACAGAATGGACTTCTATAAAAATTAAATCAGGCAATTCCTATAAGGTGCTAAACTCAGATTATAGTGCATAAAATATCTCAATATATATCTTATAATTAGCAAATATTTTGTAGTGACATTTTAAGTCATAGCCTGAACTTGTGATAGAAGTGTGAAATTCCTAATTGTTTTGGCAAAATTGTCATGAAGCCAAGGAGTGTAGGGCCCAGGGTTTTCTATTAAAGGAACAAACATCATCTTTGTTGAAAAAGGGAAAAGTAACATTCTAGAGATATCAGGGATTGTGTCTCCACCACAAGCCAAAGCTTTGAAGGACCCAAGGGACCTAGTCAGGACCGATTCCTCCTTAAACAGGAGAAAACGTTACTCAGGAGTGGGATATGGTGCTGGGAGTTTAGATCTCTGAAAGGCAGAGGTCATAGAAAAAGAGTAAGAAAAACTGACTTCACCTGGCCTATCACCCAGTCTCTTAGGAACAGAAATTCAGTAGGAAAAATGTCTTTCCTGTCCACACTAGTGTCCCACAGGGAAATCATGTGCCTAAAGCTGGGAGGAACAAGAGGGAGATGTGCATAATGAGCAGACCAAAGCAGCTGTAAATACCTCCTTGGCTGCAGTCCTGCAGTGTGGGCAACCTTGGGATGAACAAGACCTGGTTGTTTCTTGTGCAGTCCTAAGTCTGGATGGGGTACTGGAGTTTGACCACTTCCTGCTCTCTTGTCGGGGGACAGATCTTCATCCTCCATCATCTACCAACCAGACAGGTATTTGATTTCCACATAGAGACCTTCCTCTGTGAGACCCCATCTAGATGAGTTTTACTGCCCAGTAGGGGCTGCAGGAGAAGGTCAAGAGAATGAAAGTCAAGATCATTTAGCTGATGTCACCTGAGGGCCAATCCGGCCTAGCCCAGAGCTGAGAGTTTGCTGTGGCTGTTTGCTGGATTGATTAAGAAATTCATTGATTGATTCATTTATGTATTTATGATGCTAAATATAGAAATGGATATTGTATTCATAATTACAAGGTTCAGTGTTAACAACTAAATCATAATAATGGAAACCCAATCAGACAGGGAACAGGATGCATAAAAGTAGGACATGAGACCAGGGATCTTTGCAATTAACCAGAGTAGAAAAGTCAAGTATTAGCTGTGGAGGGATATACAGTGAAGTGAGGACATGTCTTTTTTCTTTTAAGATGGGACTTATTAGACTGTATTTCCATACTGAAGAGAAAAATCCAGATGAAAGAATTCTCCCAGGTACATCTATGCAAGAGCAGTATATGAAACATACAATCAAAGTACCTCCTCTCTCTTGAGTATTCAAGTGAAATTTTTTACACGGATTATGTGAAAAAGGGTCTGCTAATGAGCTTCCTTGAGAATTACCTCATTACCTGTGAGCCTGAATATGTCCTGGCTTAGCTAGCCACCCACTTTCTCTGTTGAAAATTGTCTGTGGGAGTCCTTGGTGTTTGCATAGTGGGGTCAGAGTGGTTTTATTCCTGGGTTTTTTTTGTTTGTTTGTTTGTTTGTTTGTGATCTTTCAGGAAAGAATTGCTGTTTATTTCACCAATTTAGCTACTTGCCATTTTGCTTTTTTATGTATGTATAGATGTATTTGTGTAGAATGTGTGAGAGTGTATAAATTCTGTGTGGTAAAGTCTGTGAGTTAGTCATAATATATTTCCTCACTGCTTTTTCTAGGCTCCCTTCCTTCCTTCCTTTCTGTTTTCTTTTTCTTTCTTTCTTTCTTTCTTTCTTTCTTTCTTTCTTTCTTTCTTTCTTTCTTTCTTTCTTTCTTTCTTTCTTTTCTCTTTTTTCTGAAAGAATTAATCTGTCACCTTAATATATTTCACTGGTGAATACTTACATTCAAAATGGAAGTGAATGACCTTCTTCATACTTATTGCTCACAAATCACCCTCTATACATATTTTCAACTAGTATTCAATTCTGTATTCCTTATTGCTCCTTTTGGCCTTTTATTATTGGATCTTTTTCTAAAATAGAAATGCCATCACTTGAAAGGGATTCTTTATGTTTGAAGAAAAATCACTTTCCTTCCATAAGCAATCTTGTCCAATATATCTTTATGTTACACGATACTAAAACTTTAGATACTGCTTTCTCTCCACCTTAAAAGACTTTTTCATATTCTTTTATTCCCAAATCCATGGCACTTTAATTTAGATTTGTACCATTGTCAATTTCATTTAATTATTACTCTTTTAAACCTCTTTGTACAGAAGTTGGTTTTGGGACTTCCTTCCATTTGGTTTCAGACAGTTGTTTTGAGCCATTCTGCTTAACCTAAGTGCATTTCCACTGTTCTTTCTTTCAAATGTCTTTGTTTTTTAAAACTATAATGTGCTCTGCAGACATACACATTCACACCCTTTCAGCTCATATGCATAGAAAGACACCTATGCATATTCTAAGTATCCTGTATGTTCTGGTACAACCTTTCTTTCTAGCTTTTCTTCCTCAGTCCTTCTGACTCAGGAGTACCTTCTACATGTCCTTCTACTCAACTCGTGTAATGCTGTCATTATTTCATCGCCTACATGACATTTCATGGTGTGGCTGAGCCATTTACACTTCTGATGATCTTTCTTATTTTTTTCTCATTAAATTACAATATATCAATGCTACAAAATATTTTTAAATAGTTAAAACTATGTTTCACAACCAAAGAACCAGTGAAGGATCTGACCACAAATGTCCTTATGCAGAGACTGAGAAATCCCGAGTTGAGGAATATTTCTATTTTTTTTAATACCTTATTTTTTAAGTAATCTCTACATCCAACATGGGGCTTGAACATAGAGCCCCAAGCTCGAGAGTCCCATGCTCTACCAACTAAGCCAGCCGGGCACCCCAAAGAACATCTTTTTTTTAAATATTTGTAACTGTCTTCAGAGCCTCCACAAGACACTGTAACACTTCACAATTCTGATAGCAAAATTACAAAGTACCTCTATGCTTTGTGTTCAAAAATTTCAACCCCAATCAATGTGACAGCTCCTTGAGTATTTTCTCCAGGTGATGGGTGTGAGATTTCTTGTTGAGTTTTTAAACTATTAATGAGCTCCAGCAAACGTTCATGTATTTGATCACCATGGATATTTGCTTATTATCATTATATGTCCACATATTATATGCCTATTTATCTATAATTATCAGCATTTCAAATAATTGTTGTAAATCAGTTTCTCTCTTGACTTTTAGTTAGATATTGTTCACCATAAAATAGTTTTAAATTTTATTTGGTTAAGTATTTCTATCTTCTTACTTCTGAGTTTTTTGCCTTAATTATGATGGTTTGCCCAGCTGTGGATTTTATATGGAGGTTTCTAGATGTGCAACTAAAGTGGAATGGTTACTCCTAAACTGAAGGTTTTCCCCTGATTTTTTGTGAGATGTGTGAGATAAGGATCCACTGCACTTCATTGCACATAGAAAGCTATTTGTGCCAACTTCCATTCAACAATCCAATCTTTTCCAACTAAATTGAAATGCATCTTTGTCATGTATTAAATGTCAACATATAATGAGACCAAATTTCTGATTCATTCAACACATACTAAAAGAGCATCTTCTATGTGCCAGAATATTCTAATAACTTTATATGTTATACCCTTCTATTTCAGGGTCATGGGAAATTTTATTATTCATCCATGTTGCTTTTGTGGATTTACTGCTCCTGTAGATCCTGTTTCAGTTAGTTCTCAAAACTCACTTCAGTGTTGTGGAATACTGTTGTACTGAACCTGCTCTCTTTAACCTGGTTTTATCTCCTCTGTCATTCTCTGTATTTCATAATGTCTCATTTTCTTGAACTTATTTCAATACAAGTGCATATACATCCACACCCGTAAAGAAAAAGATGAACAGTACAGATGAAGTTCTTGCTCCTTTGGTGCTTACATCAGAATGACAGACAAGAGCGCAGTGAGATAAATGTGGTACGAGATAATGTCCTCAGATAAGTCACATGAAGAATATTCAGAGTAAGAGGATAGATTGCCACGGGGTATGTAGGATCTTACAGAGTCTGGGGAGGTCTTCGCATATTGGAAAAGAACAGAACCAATAGAGGTAGATGTTCTCCTGGGACTTGTCAAGAAAGTGACTAAAACCCAAAGGATAAGATGACAAATAATCACAAAAAGATGTCACATAAGAAAAGTGATAAAGGGGCTCACCTTATCCTCTATGAACCAAACAAAAATCAGTGGGTCAAATAAATATGCAATAGGCACAGAAAAAACAGTTCCCCTGCTATCTGCTATCTGTTAATAAAAATACCTAATTTTGTGAAGTGTTGGTGTATTCTCTTTACTCATTTTTCTCTTGTGGTGTTCAATCTGTAAGGTGTTTTACACAATAAATAAGTCACTACCTTTGTCTTTGGGCAATTTATTTTTGCTCTTTTATTATTTTTGGTGGGTATAAATGGGGTAAAACCAGGATTGGATGCCACCAGCACCAAGGAAGCTTTCCTTCCTCACAGTCTCTCAGGACAAATGAGCTGATTAGGTCATTTTACTCTTTATGTCCATCTCATTTCTCCCTCCCTCCATCTCTCTCTCTCTCTATTGAGCACAATTATTTGTTTCCTTACACACAGGTCAGAAAGTGGCCATTCCAAAATGGAGCCCCAAGATGATTTATCCCTGGGAAGCTATGAATAGGAATTTCTGGGTAATATTTCTACATTCCTTATGGGAAAAGTAATATGATGTGTATGCATTCATATCCTAAATAGTGTGTTGGGGTGGGTTAGGGGGTGAGAAGGACATAGAGTAACACATACCAGGAGGACGTGGTGTGCTGTGTTGTGTGTATGTGACACTGTGTGTGTGTGTGCACATGCGTGTGGGCATCTTGATGAGTGAGAGCAGTCCTCCGAGCAGGGATACATGGGCTCCTCTTTTACAAGGTGACACTTACAATACACAGGCCAAACTCAATCAACAGATGATACTGAGGAGGGATGTTCAATGGACCGGACCGTATTGCAACCAGATCATAAAGTGCAAGAGGTACATAGTATGGATGAAGAACTCCCTGTGTCTTGAACTTAAGCAGTTATGAGGCCACATGGTTCTAGGAAATTCACTGCCACCACCTCTCATCACTCCCTCTTGTCCATTCCCCTCAACACACTGGCTTCCTTCTGAGCCTTGATTTTTCTGACAGAAGCACTTCCTCAGTGCCTTTGCACTGGCTGTTCCATCTGCCAGGAAGACCTCCCACCATCCACCCTCTCTTCCATGAGGTCTCTGTTCAAATGTCATCTTCTTATCCAGTCTTGACTGAACACCCAACGTAACACCCCATTCACTCTCTCCTTTAACCTGCTTCTGTTTTTTTTTTTTTCATAGCATCTGTCCATTATTTAATCTTTATATCTGCTTCTTTTCCATCACCATCATTGAATTGTAGGGACTATTGCTTTTCAGCACCCTCTACTTTATGACTAGGAATTTCTGAAACGTGGTCGACACTCTATATATTCGTTAAATGCGTGAAATGATTTCTTATTTAAACTTTATAATACCTGACCTGTTGGGGAACATCTGATGTTGGGAAGGAAATTCCTAATCAGAGAGGAACTGGGGATACCCTCAAGGGGCCCAAATCCATTCACAAAATATTGAAATTAGTTTCTTGAATGGAAAATGTAAACTTTAGCATTTCCACAATGTGAGCAATGCCCATTTGTGTGAAAATTAATCATGTTATTTTCCCCTGTGCTGGTAGTCATCTCCAACAATGGACCCAGGAAACAATACAGGAATTTCAAAGTTTCTTCTTCTGGGATTATCAGAGGAACCAGAACTGCAGCCCCTCATATTTGGGCTTTTCCTCTCCATGTACCTGATCACTGTGTTTGGAAACCTTCTCATCATTGTGACCGTCAGCTCTGACTCTCACCTCCACACCCCCATGTACTTCTTCGTCTCCAACCTATCCTTTGTAGACATCTGTTTTACCTCCACCACCGTCTCCAAGATGCTGTGGAACATCCAGACTCACAGTAAGGTCATTAACTATGCAGGCTGCCTCAGCCAGATGTATTTTTTCATACTCTTTGCAGGAGTAGACATGTTCCTCCTGACTGTGATGGCTTATGACCGCTTTGTGGCCATCTGTCACCCCCTGCACTACATGGTCATCATGAACCCCCAGCTCTGTGGACTGCTGGTTCTGGTGTCCTGGATCATGAGCATCCTGAATTCTTTGTTACAAACCTTAATGGTGTTGTGGCTGTCCTTCTGTACAGAGGTGAAAATCCCCCACTTTTTCTGTGAACTCAATCAGATGATACAACTTGCCTGTTCTGATACTGTTCTTAATACCACGGTGATGTATTTTGCAGCTGTGCTGCTGGGGGGTGCTCCCCTCACTGGGATCCTTTACTCTTACTCTAAGATAGTTTCTTCCATACTTGGGATCTCATCATCTCAGGGCAAGTATAAAGCATTTTCCACCTGTGCATCTCACCTCTCGGTTGTCTCCTTATTTTATTGTACCAGCCTAGGAGTGTACCTTAGCTCTGCTGCTCCCCAGAGCTCCCACTCAAGTGCAGTAGCCTCGGTGATGTACACGGTGGTCACACCCATGCTGAACCCCTTCATCTACAGCCTGAGGAACAAAGACATAAAGAGGGCTCTGATGAGATTCTCTGGGATGGCAGTTCTAAAAGGGCCAATTGTCCGAGGCCTGAAGTGCCCATGATTGCAGAGCAAATGACTTAGAGTCAGAAGTTGTGATTATTTGATGTATATTGTGGAAGTAGAACTTGCTTCCTTAGTTTATTTCCTAGAATTTCTCTGTTTTTGATTTCAATGTCTCGTACAATATATGTAACTCATTTTCTTAAGATTTGTGATATCTCTGATATCCAAAAGATTTTCCCTTTGTCATTTTCCTATGTCTCAATGTCATTCCTAACTTTGGATGTGAAATATTTGGACATTCTTACTTATTCAAAGGATTACATTAAGCTGTTAAGAATAATTTCTTAGCAAATAAAATAGATCATAGTGAGTATTTTTTCTTCTGTTTGACTGAATACTACTCCTGTGGAAAAATCTACTCTTGGTCACCACAGCTATTTATGTAAGTTTATAACAGAGAAAAATCTGAGACCACTGTACTTCCCTTTTGTGAACATCATTCCTTTGTATATCACTACCTTAACCACTCTTCCAGAGAATGCAGACATTGGCTTACTGGTCGCTATAGCTGATCATGGGAATTTTTCTACACATTAGGATCCTGTCCTGTTAACACACCATGCCTGCCATAGTCACTGGCAAAAAATATGATAATAAATTACATGTCTCCAAGTGGAATCTACACAGAAAGACAAATATGGAAAAAATAGATTGACATAATATGGTCTTAGAATCAAACCTGGTTTTAAGAATGATGAGGCAAAATACTAAATTATATATTTATTGTTATGCAAAATATTTCTTTCTCAGGCACTTCATCTAGTCATTGAATTATGGAATATCAGGGTCCACTTGTAAGGTGTATTCATTAAAATGAAAGACTGGTGGCATGTTTGGGGTTTTATCAAATTATTTTCTGGTTCTGGTTGAACATTTCCAGTGCTACATACAAATATGATTCCTTCCATTTCTCTAAATGAAATATCTCTCACCCTTCGAAATTTTGCCATAATTACTAAAGGGGCAGCAAATTAACCATATCAGTAACATCCACTATATATGATCCTGATAATCACAGGATGACTCACCAGCAAGCTTTGAGTCCTGTCCAGGATGTGGTTCAGAGTCACAAGTTGTGGGCACACATACATGTCCTTCCCACCTTTCCATTTTACCTCAAAAGGGCCTCTAAGGAGTCATTTTTTTATACAGTTACATGAAATAAACTTCAAGAACAGAGTAGTCATGAAGGCTACCTTCAATTATCAAAATAATTGCCTAGAATAAAAAGAATCAGATTATTACAAATGCTGTCAGTTCTGCCTGATTTGATTATTATAGCAGTTAGTTATTGTTGCATACAAAGCATCCTAAAATAAAATGGCTTAATATATGTGTGCCTGGGTGACTCAGTTGGTTAAGCATCTACCTTTGGCTCAGGTCATGATTCCAGGGTCCTGGAATAGAGCCCCCTATTAGGCTCCCTACTCAGTGGGGAGTCTGCTTCTCCCTCTCCTTCTGTCCGTCCCCCCCACACTCAAGCTCTCACTCTAACTTGCTCTCTCTCTCTCAAGTACATAAATAAAACCTTTAAAAAATGGCTTAGTATAATACCTTTATTATGGAAAGGGATTGTAGGAGAGGGAGTTGTTCTGATCTCTGCAGGGCTCCTCATGATTCTGAAGTAAGTTGGGAATCTCTACATTGCGTTTCTAAGGCTCATCCATGAAGTATGTGGCTGCAGTGTTCTGCTGTCTTGATCCAATTTATGTCATTTTACTCCTTTCATATATGTAGGCATCTTCTAGTTACAAAATAAATGAGTTTATCAAATGTGAATTGTTTACTTTAATTCCACTCTTTTAATATCCACATGTGAACCTTTGCTTTTCCACGATTGGAGGAGAGCTCTCCCACCCTGTTAGGTGCGACTCAGCTAACTATGCTCCATTTCTGACTCTGAGTCATGCACCACTAGAATTTTTAAATTCTAATTAATTTATTGGACCATTATTACATTCAATAATCTGTACATATTTAAAGTGTACAACTTTAGGAATTAAAATAATCATTGAAAACTCATGGGTACATAGTGCATGGTTCCATTTCCATATAACTCAGGAAGATGCACAATAAATTCTGCTTCATTATGCAATTCTTAAGATGTAATCCCTCCAGTTGCTGGAGTGGGGGGTGGGGTGGGAGGGATGGGGTGACTGGGTGATGGACACCGGGGAGGGTATGTGCTCTGGTAAGCGCTGTGAATTGTGCAAGACTGTTGAATCTCAGATCTGTACCTCTGAAACAAATAATGCAATATATGTTAAGAAGAAAAAAAGAAGAAGAAGAATGTAGCAGGAGGGGAAGAATGAAGGGGGGGAAATCGGAGGGGGAGAAGAACCATGAGAGACGATGGACTCTGAAAAACAAACTGAGGGTTCTAGAGGGGAGGGGGGTGGGAGGATGGGTTAGCCTGGTGATGGGTATTGAGGAGGGCACGTTCTGCATGGAGCACTGGGTGTTATGCACAAACAATGAATCATGGAACACTATATCTAAAACTAATGATGTAATGTATGGGGATTAACATTACAATAAAAAAATTCAAAAAAAAAATTCAAAAAAAAGATGTAATCCCTCCAGCCTATGTTTTCTTCTGAAGGCAATGCGGAATCATAAACCTAACTTCACAGAATGTTGTAAGGAAAGATGAAATGTGAGGAAATACTTTGTGGGACAAAGAATGTTCAAGACTAAATGTTGTGTGTATGTAAATGTATGTATATTCATATACATTTTATTTAAAGAAAACACACATGCATGGATGTACATGTACAAGGCTCATGACCCTCATTATAACCCATTATCACCTATCTATTGTGTTGAAAGAAAGCTTTAGAGAAACTTGAGGGTTAAGAAGTGAAAAGAACAAACATTTGCATTTGCATAAAATACTAGGAATGTAGAAATTTAGACAAAAACATTTAGTAGAACAACTGGCCTTAATTTTAACAATGCATTGCTTCTCAAAGACAGAACCACATTGACATTTATGCAAGAACTTCCATGTACCAGTAAAACAGGCTGAATATCTCCAAACTGACTTTAGATTTTTCTACTACTGAAGGTAGGGTTTCAACACAAAATGTGCTTACCCGAGGAAGCTAAGTGAATGAACTGAAAGGTTTAAATTAGTTTCTTCAAAGAAAATTTTATTGGAAAAATGTCTGTCACTTTCTTGTTGCTCCTACAATCAATTACCACACTGAGGAGTTAAAAGAAACATGTTTATACTCTTCCAGTTCTGGAGGTCAAAGCTGAAAATGAGTCTCATTGGGCTAAAATCAAGATGTCTCTGCAAGACACAGCATGAATTCCTGAGTAGTTACATGACTCTGGGTCACACTTTAATCTCCACAAAAATGCATGTCCTTCCAAACACTAGTTGGTACCTGAAATGGATCCTCATTAGAGTCATTTTTTTTTTTAATTTAAGATTTATTTATTTATTTGAGATGGAGAGAGTGAGAGCAAGAATGGGGGGAGGGGCCGAGGGTGAGGGAGAGAGAGAATCTCAAGCCGACTCCCTGCTGAGCCGGGAGACCAAGGTGGGGCTTGACCCAATGACTCTGAGATCGTGACCTGAGCTGAATCAAAGAGTGGGATACTCAACTGACTGAGCCACCCAGGTGCCCTAGAGTCACTTTGTAAGTTACCCAAAATAAACTTGAATAACAAAGTGATCATGAATGTTGTTACATAGCAAATCATCCTGAAAGCAAATGGCTTGGTATAATGACTTTAGTAGCAAGTAGAATTGCATGGTGATGAGTTGTTCTAATATCCTTTCAACTCTTCAACAGCTTTAAGTCAGCTGTGTGTCAGCTGGGTGAGCTCTGCTGATCTCCACAGGGCATCCTAATATAATTGGGGCTTGGCTAGCGAGCTGTGGCTGATCCAGGGTGGCCTTGACTTGGACAACTGGTCTCTGCTCCACATGTCCTCACTTCCTCTGGCAGCCAACCAGCTTAATTCACTTTTTGGAGGCAGAGTCCCAAGACAGAGCAGAGAAATGCACCAAGGCTGTAAGGTGCACTGTCACTCCCATCATATCCTGCTGGCCACAGCACATAAACTGTCCTAATCCAGCCCAGATCAAAGGTGGAGGAATAGTCTCCACAACCTGATGGAAGGTGCTGCATACACTGCCAAAGACATGGCTACCGAGAAAGTAGGGGATGTGGGTCCATCTCTGCAAACAGTCTACCACTAGTGTAAATTTCAATCCGAAATTTTTCATGTCCATGTCCACCTTCAGCAGTGGAATGATCTCAGAGAAGACAGTGAAACTGAATTATGTGTCCACTGGGCAGTTATGGAAATTCTACTCCAGAGAATCAGGCTTTCCTCCAATGGTAAATATTTCCTCCCCACCCCTTGCCTATAGATCACCATTCTTTTTTTTTTTTTTAAGATTTTATTTATTTATTTTAGAGAGAGAGTGAGAAAGAGCATGAGAGGGGAGATGGTCAGAGGGTGATGCAGACTCCCCATTGAGCAGGGAGCCCAATGCAGGACTCGATCCTGGGACTCCAGGATCATGACCTGAGCCGAAGCCAGTCACTTAACCAACTGAGCCACCCAGGCACCCAGATCACCATTCTTAGTCTAAGAAAAGATCAAAGAGATAAGTTTTCTTTCCAGATGCCTCAGAGAGACCAGGGACCTTGTATCTAACTCACTGATTGATGGAGCTAAGAACTGTTGTATCACTGATGCCATCTTCATGGCATCTTTAATGTAGATACTGTTTTCCTATTGATTGACCTTCCCAATGACATATTCAAAATAGTTTTCATCCTGGTAGTATTTTTTATTTTTTTATGGGGAGGGTACTCCCGGAAGGAGGTGATATTTGAAAGGCAAATAGAAGGCAGAGACATAGGAATATTTTTTCCAGCTTTATTGAAATGTAATTGATATATAAATTTGTGATTGGTGATTTCATATACATATACATTGTAAAGTGATCACCACGATAGGTTAGTGAATACATCCATCACTTCACGTAGTTACCATTTCTTTTTGTTGCAAGAACATTGACTATGTACTCTGTTAGCAACATTCAACTGTACAACACAATATAGTTAACCAAAATGACCATGTTGTGCATTAAGTTCCCAGAACTTGTTCATCTTATAACTGAAGTTTTGTAGGCTTTCACCAGCATTTTCTCATTTCCCCAAACCCCAGCCACCAGCAAATATCAACCTACTCTCTGTTTCTACATGTTCAGATATTTGTATTTCACATATAAGTGAGATCATACAGTATTTTACTTTTTCTGTCTGTCTATTTAACTTAGCATAATGCCCTCGGGGTCCATGCATATTTTAGCAAAGGACAGGATGTCTTCCTTTTTTTATTTGTTGAATTCCATTGTACCAAAATGCCATCATTGTTAATTCATCTGTCAATGGATACTGGGCTATTTCCACATCTTGGCTATTGTGAATAATGCTACAACAAAAGTAAGGGCACAGATAATGTGGGATATTCACAAATATGTGGGAATTAAACCATGCCAACCATGAATGGCTGATGGGTGAAAAAAGAAACCAAAAAGGAAATTTAAAAATCTTGAATCAAAGGAAAATGGAAACACAGCCTATCAAAACTTATGGGATATTGCAAAAGCAGTTCTAAGAGGGATGTTTACAACAATAAATGCCAACATTAAGAAAAAAAAAACTTAAGTAAATAACTTAACTTTATGATTCAAAGACCTAGAAAAACAAGAACAAACTAAGTCCAAAGCAGCAGAGAAAAAGAAATACCAAATATTAGAGCATACAGAAATAATATATAGACCAGAAAACCAGTAGAAAATATTAACAAAGCTAAGAGTAAATAATTTGAAAAGCTTAGCAAAACTGACAAACTTTTAGTTAGACCAAAAAAAAAAAAGGAGGCAGTGTAGAAGACATAAATAAATAAAATGAGCAGCAAAAATGATACCTTACAACCAATAGAATAGAAATACAATCATAGGAGACCACTATGAATATTTTCACTCCAACATATTGGACAACCTAGAAGAAATGGACAAATCCTAGAAACAGGGCACCTCGGTGGCTCAGCTGGTTAAGTGTCTGCCTTAGGCTCAGATCTTGATGCCAGGGTCCTGGGATTGAACCCCACATGGGGAGAGTCTGCTTCTCCCTCTCCCTTTCCCCATCCCTCCAGCTCTCTCTCTATCTCTCTCCCTCTCAAATAAATAAATAAAATCTTTAAAAAAATGTGAGAACACAGCCAGGATTAGCAGAGCACTTCCAGCTGACCCACAGTTGACAGCAGCCTCATGAGGAGACCAGCAGAGCCCTGAAGACTTCCCCATCACAGACTCCCATGTGATTAAAAAAAGAAAAAAAAAATATTATCTTATATTGTTTCCTTTTGGCATGGCTTTTATGCAGTAATAGCTGACTGATACAATAATCAGTATAAACAGAACTGAAAATATTAATAATAATATACTGCTTCTTATTTTTGACATTTGTTCTGGTATTTGAAAGGTGTATTCATAATGGCCTGGTTATTCACAGTTATTTCAGATAACTATACTAAAAAGTGACCACCATTGAGATTCCCATCCAGGTAACTGGTAGAGTTTGGAAAAACCTCTATGTTTTTGCAGGAATAACTTGTGGGACCCTCAGTCACAACTTTCCATTCCCAGAGCATTACTGGGCAGGAATTCCAGCTCTTGTCTGAGTCATCCTTTGATCATAGGATTGAAGAGAGTTTAGAGCCATAAAAAAGGTAGTTAATGACAGAGGGAAAACACCAATTGTTCACTCACATTATAACGTTTATGACAACATTTTTAAAGGGGGAGATATTAAGTTTAGGGCAATGGGAGCAGTAATATTTGTAGGCAGCACTGGAAATTTTCAAATAGAAACAGTACATCATCCAATTAAATAACTCAATATCTGCCAATAAATTCTTCACTCGAATAAATAAAACCCTTTACACATGGATGCCAAATATCCCACACTTCAATGAGTAGATGTACATCATCAAAAACACATGTTCCACAATAAAATATTGTATGATTGAAATTTTTACTTCATCATATTTCAGTTCTTCTCTGATACTGAGCCCATATTAAGTCATTTGGTTTATGCAAATTTGTCTTTCTGCAGATTACACTTGGAGGGAGTTTTTCATAAGCAATTTCGCCTTACTATTCTGTGCCAAGGATACTGTGGATTCTGAACTGATATGAGAACAGGATCCTAATGAGGATCATAAAGCCCCATGACTAGCTACAAAACAAACTAATAAGTTAAAGTCTTTATCACCGGAAAGAACATTTAAAGTAGTAACATGGAAATGAATGGCAGACACAGACTGAAAAGCTGTGATCAAAGAATTTCCTCTACATTAAAATTATAAATTTTGGCCTCAGTGGCCAAATGTAGTTTATATAACAAAATTATTACTCTATGTAATAGAGTAATAATCAGTTAATAACTATATGATAATCATTATATACCATTAATCACAATATTAAGCAAATGGGAATCTCCAAATTGTTTCTGATTCATGATGGGACTAACTTTGGAAATTAAAAAATAAAAGGAGGGGTGCCTGGACGGCTCAGTTGGTTAACCATCTGGCTTCGGCTTGGGTCATGATCCCAGGGTCTGGGAACGAGTCAGGAGTCAGGCTCCTGGAGCAGCCTGCTGCTCCCCCTGCTTATGTTCTCTGTCTCTCTCTGACAAAAAAAAAAAAAATCTTTAAAAATAAATAAAAGAATTAAAAAAGAAACAAAAGGAAAAATTGTTGGCTATCAGAAGGTGCAGAAAGTTCAACAAAGGGACTTATTTAAAATCAAGAGCAGTTGAACTTTAGAAAATTGAAACTCCAGGTTATAAATAGAGGGATTAAGCTCTTCTTTCATGATCCAATCTAAGAATCACAATTTCTGGCTTTTAGGCATTAAGCATGAAATCACAGGTAATGTTGAACAACGGCCCTTTCATGGCTTCCCACTGAAAAATACATTTACAGCCCCCTTTATGTCCTTGTTCCTCAGGCTGTAGATGAACGGGTTCATCATGGGTGTGACCACCCATGCATACATCACCGAGGCCAGTGCACTTGAGTGGGAGCACTGGGTAGCAGCAGAACTAAGGTACACACCTAAGCTCGTACAATAAGGTAAGGAGACAACTGAGAGGTGAGATGCACAGGTGGAAAAATGCTTTATACTTGCCCTGAGCTGATGATACTCCACTTATGGAGGAAACTATCTTAGAGTAAGAGGAAACGACCCCAGCCAGGGGAGCACCACCCAGAAGCATAGCTGCAAAATACATCACCATGTTATTAAGAAAGGTATCAGAACAGGCAAGTTGGATCATCTGATTGAGTTCGTAGAAAAAGTGGGGGAATTCCAGCTTGAACAGAAGGACAGCCACAAGGTTTGCAACAAAGAATGCAAGACACTCATGATTTAGGACACCAGAACCAGCAGTCCACAGAGCAGGGGGTTCATGATGACCCTGTAGTGCAGGGGGTGACAGATGGCCACAAAGGGGTCATAAGCCATCATAGTCAGGAGAAAGTTGTCCAACCCTACAAAAAGTAAGAAAAAGTACATCTGTATGATGCAGCTTTCATAAGTTATGACTTTTCTCTGTGTTAGTATATTCACCAGCATCTTGGGAATGGTGGTGGAGGTGATACAAAGTACAGGTTGGCAAGGAAGAAGTACAAGTATGTACAACACTGACTCAGTAATCCCTTCTTTTGTGTTGAAAGGAAATTTATAAAGAAATTCACCAGGACCAGGTGGGATTTATTCCAGGAATGCAAGGGTGGTTCAACATTCACAAATCAAACAACGTGATAGAGCACATCAATAAAACAAAAGACAAGAATCATATGATGCTCTCACTTGATGCAGAGAAAGCATTTGCAAAATACAGCATCCTTTCCTGATTAAAACTCTTCAAAATACAGGGATAGAGGGAGCATACTCAATATCATAAAAGCCATCTAAGAAAAGCATGCAGTGAATATCATTCTCAATGCAGAAAAATGAGAGATTTTCCCTTAAGGTCAGGAACACGAAAAGGATGCCCAATCTCACCATTATTGTTCAACGTAGTACTAGAAGTCCTAGCATCAGTAATCAGACACCAAACTGAGGGTTACACAAGAGAGGAGGGTGGGGGATGGGGTGACCAGATGATGGGTATTAAGGAGGGCATGTGTTGGGATGAACACTAGGCAACTGCTATAAGGTGCTAAACTCAGATTATACTAAATAAAATACCTCAATATATATCTTACAATTAACAAACATTTTATAGTTACATTTTCATAGCTCTGAACTTGTGATAGAAGTGTGAAATTCCTAATTTTTTGGCAAAATTGTCATGAAGCCAAAGAGTGTAGTGCCCAAGGGTTTATATTAAAAGAACAAACTTATTATCTTTGTTGAAAAAGGGAAAAGTAATTTTCTAGAGATATCAGGGGTATCATCCACCCCAAGTCAATGCTTTGAAGGACCCAAGGGACCTAGTCAGGACTGATTCCTCAGTCTTAAACAGGAGAAAATGTTCACTCAGGTGTGGGATAAGGTGCTAGAAGTTTAGATCTCTGAAAGGCAGAAGAAGTCATAGAAAAAGGGTAAGAAGAACTGACTTCACCTGGCTTATCAGCCTTTCTCTTAGGAACAGATTCAAAAGGTGAAATTTCCTTTCTGTCCACACTAGTGTTCTGCAGGGAAGTCATGTGCCTAAAGGTGGGAGGAACAGGAGGGAAATGTGCCTAATGAGCAGACCAAAGCAGCTGTAAATACCTCCTCGGCTGCAGTCCCATAGCACAGGCAACCTTGGGCTGGACAAGACCTGGTCATTTCTTGTGCAGTCCTAAGTCTGGATGGGGTACTGAAGTCTGACTCATTCTTGCTCTCTTGTCTGGGGACAGAGCTTCATCCTCCATCATCTACCAACCAGGCAGGTATTTTGATTTCCATGTCGAGACCTTCCTCTGTGAGACCCCATCTAGATGAGTTTTACTGCCAAGAAGGGACTGCAGTTGGTCTGAGAATGAAAGTCAAGGCATTTAGCTGAGGTCACCTGAAGGCCAATCCAGCCCAGCCCAAAGCTGAGAGTTTGCTGTGGCTGTTTGCTGGCTTGATTAAGAAATTTATTGGTTGATTAACTTATGTATTTATGACCCTAAAAATAGATGTGAACATGGAATTCAGAAATGCAAGTTTCAGCGTTAACAAGTAAATCATAATAAGGGAAATCCAATCCTATGAGGGATGGGAAGCATAAAAGAACATGAGACCAAGGATCTTTGTGATTAACTAGAGTAGAAAAGTCAAGTATTAGCCGTGGAGGGATATACAGTGAAGTGAGGACATGTCTTTTCTCTTTTAATATGGACATATTAGACTACATTTCCCTACCGAGGAGAAAAATCCAGACGAAAGATTTCTCACAGATACACCTATGCAAGAGCAGTCCGTGAAACATACATATCACCATACCTCCTCTCTCTTGAGTATTCAAATGAAATTTTTTACATGTATTATGTGAAAAAGGGTATGCTGATGAGCTTCCTTTACAATTACCTCATTATCTGTGAGCCTGAACGTGGTATGGTTTAACTAACCACTCACTTTCTCTGTTGAAAATTGTCTGTGGGAGTCTTTGCTGTTTGCATAGTGGGGTCAGAGTGGTTTTATTCCTGTTTTGTGTGGGTGTTTTTTTTTTGTTTGTCTTTTTGTTTTTTTGTGATCTTTCAGCAAAGAATTGCTGTTTATTTCACCAATTTATCTACTTGCCATTTTGCTTTTTTATGTATGTATAGATGTATTTGGGCAGAATGTGTGAGAGTATAAATTTTGGGTTTTAGTCTCTGAGTTAGTCATAATATATTCCCTACACTGATTTTTCTACTTTTTTGTTTGTTTGTTTGTTTGCTTTGCTGGAAGAATTGATCTGTCACCTTAATATTCTTCACTAGTTCATACTTGTTTTCCAAACACTGAAAGTGAATGTCCTTCTGTATACTTATTGCACACAAATCACCCTTTGTACATATATTCCAACTAGTGTTCATGTCTCTGTGTACCTTATTGTTCCTTTTGGCCTTTTATTATTGGATCTATTTCTAAAATAGAAATGTCATCACTTGAAAAGGATTCTTCTTATTATGTTTGACCACGAATCACCTTTACCTTCCATAAACATACTTGTCCCATATCTTTTTATATGAGATGAAACTAAAACTTTAGATACTGCTTCTCTCCACATTAAAAGACTTTTTCAAATCCTTTTATTCCTGAGTCCTTGGCAATCTAATTTATATTTGAATAGGCACAGGAACAACAAGTCTCCTGCTTTCTGCAATCTGATAATAAAATGCCCAAATTTTGTGAAATTTTGGGTTATTCTTTTTACTCATCTTTCTCTTGTGATGTTCACTCTGTAAGGTGTTTCACACCATAAATATGTCACTACTTTGTGTTGTGGACAAATTTAATTTAGCTCTTATTATTTTTGCTGGGTATAAATGGGATCTAACCAGGACTGGATGCCACCAGCACCAAGGAAGCTTTCCTTCCTCACAGTCTCTCAGGACAAATGAGCTGATTTATTCTTTATGTCTGTCTCATTTCTTCCTCCCTCTGTCTGTCTCTCTCTGTCTTTCTATCAGAGAATTTTTTTCTCCTGTTATTTTTGTAATTTCTTATTTAAATTCAATTTAATTAACATATAGTGTATTATTAGTTTCAGAGGTAGAATTCAGTGATTCATCAGTTGCATAACACCCAGTGCTCATTCCATCAAGTGCCCTACTTAATGCCCATCACTCAACTACCCCATCCCCCCACCCACTCCCCTCCAGCAACCATCAGTTTCTGTCCTATAATCAAGTCTGTTATGGTTTCCCTCCCTCTCTGTTTTTATCTTATTTTATTTTTCCTTCCTTTCACCTATGTTCATCAGTTTTGTTTCTTAAATTCCACATATGAATGAAATCATATGGTATTTGTCTTTCTCTGACTTATTTTGCTTAGCATAATACATGCTAGCTCCATCCACATCCCTGCAAATGGCAAGATTTCTTTCTTTAATGGCTAATGTTGCATTGTGTATATATACCGCATCTTCTTTATGCACTCATCTGTGGATGGACATCTGGGCTCTTTCCATATGTTGCCTATTGTGGACATTGCTGCTATAAACATTGAGGTGTATGTGCCCCTTCGAATCACTATGTTTGTATACTTTGGATAAATACCAAGCAGTGCAATTGCTGCATGGTATGGTAACTCTATTTTTAACTTTTTCAGGAACCTCCATACTGTTTTCCAGAGTGGCTGCACCAGGTTGCATTCCCACCAACAGTGTGAGAGGGTCCCTTTTCTCTGCATCTGGGCTAACATCTGTTGTCTCCTGAGCTGTTAATTTTAGCCATTCTGACAGGTGTGAGGTGGTATCTTATTGTGGTTTTGATTTGTATTTGCCTGATGATGAGTGATGTAACCATTTTTTCATGTGTCTCTTAGCTGTTTACAATTGTACCAAAACCCATATCTAGGAAGAAACCTAACCAAAGAGGTAAGAGATCTGTACTCTGAAAATTGTAGAACACTTATGAAAGAAATTGAGGAAGGCACAAAGAAATGGAAAAACATTCCATGCTCATGGATTGGAAGAACAAATACTATTAAAATGTCTATACTACCCAAAGCAATCTACACATTCAATGTAATCCTTATCAAAATACCACGAGCATTTTTCACAGAGCTGGAACAAATAATCTAAAATGTGTATGGAACCAGAAAAGACCCCAAATATTGAACACAATTTTTTATGTTTCTTTGCACACAGGTCAGAAAGTGGCCATTCCGGAATGGAGCCCCAGGATGATTTGTCCCTAGGAAGCTACGAATAGGAATTTCTGGGTAATATTTCCACATTCTTTATGGAAAAGGTAATATGATTTGTATGCATTCATATCCTAAACACTGTGTTAGAGCAGGTGGGGGAGAGGTGAGAAGGACATAGAAGTAACACACACCACACACGCCAGGAGGACATGGTGTGCTGTGTTGTGTGTATGTGACACTGTGTGTGTGTGTGTGCATGTGCGCCTGCATGTGGGCATCTTGATGACTGAGAGTAGTCCTCAGAGCAGGGATACACAGGGTCCTCTATTTCAAGGAGACCCTTATAATACATGGGCCAAACTCAATCAACAAATGATACTAAAGAGGGATAGTCAATTGACAGGACCCTATTGCAAATATCATAAAGTGTAAGAAGAACATTGTGTGGACAAGGAAGTCCCTGTGTCTTGAACTTTAAGCAGCTATGAGGCCACATGGTTCTAGGAAATTCACTGCCACCACCTCTCATCACTTTCCCTCTTGTCCATTTCCCTCAACACACTGGCATCCTTCTGAGCCTTGATTTTCTGACAGAAGCTCTTCCTCAGGGCCTTTGCCCCAGCTGTTCCCTCTGCCTGGAAGACCTCCTGTCTTCCACCCTCTCTTCAACAGGTCTTTGTTCAAATGTCACCTTCTTAACCAGCCTTGACTGAACACCCAACATAACACCTGACACAATCTCTCTCTTAACCAGCTTCCGTTCTGTTCATATCATCTGTCCCCATTTTGTGATTATTTAATCTTTATATATGCATCTACCCCATCACCAATATTGAATTGTAGGGAATTTTACTTTAGAGCACTCTCTGCTTTATGATAGAATTTCCAAAACATGATCGACACTCTATATATTCCTCAAATGCATGAAATAACTTCTTACTAAAACTAAAATACCTGACCTTTTGGGGAACATCTGATGTGGGGATGGAAATTCCTAATCAGAAAGGAACTGGGGATCCTCTCAAGGGGACCAAATCCATTCACAAAATATTACAATTAGTTTATTGACTAGAAAATATAAATTGTTACATTTCCACAATAGGAACAATGACTATTTGTGTGAAAATTAGTTGTGTTATTTTCTCCTGTGCTGGTAGTCAACTCCAACACATGGACCCAGGAAACAATACAGGAAATTCAGAGTTCCAGCTTCTGGGATTTTCAGAGAAACCAGAACTGCAGCCCCTCATATTTGGGCTTTTCCTCTCCATGTACCTGATCACTGTGTTTGGAAACCTGAT
This sequence comes from Phoca vitulina, assembly GCF_004348235.1. Taxonomy (NCBI): domain Eukaryota; kingdom Metazoa; phylum Chordata; class Mammalia; order Carnivora; family Phocidae; genus Phoca; species Phoca vitulina. Next base: position 303,543 of record NW_022589716.1, read on the forward strand.
CATCATCCTGGCCATCGGCTCAGACTCCCACCTCCACACCCCCATGTACTTCTTCCTCACCAACCTGTCCTTTGTAGACATCTGCTTCACCTCCACCACCATCCCCAAGATGCTGTGGAACATCCAGACTCAGAGCCAAGTCATCACCTATGCAGACTGCATCACTCAGATGTATTTTTTCATGCTGTTTACAGGGCTAGACATATTCCTCCTGACTGTGATGGCTTATGACCGCTTTGTGGCCATCTGTCACCCCCTACACTACACAATCATCATGAACCCCTGGCTTTGTGGACTGCTGGTTCTGGTATCCTGGGTCCTGAGTGTCTTTCATTCCTTATTACACACTTCCATGGTGTTGCGACTGTCCTTCTGTAGAGAGATGGAAATCCCCCACTTTTTCTGTGAACTCAATCAGATGATAAAACTTGCATGTTCTGACACCTTTCTCAATAATATGGTGATATATTTTGCAGCTATGTTGCTGGCTGTTGGTCCCTTAGTTGGGATCCTTTACTCTTACTCTAAGATAGCTTCCTCCATCTGTGGAATATCATCAGCTCAGGGAAAATATAAAGCATTTTCTACCTGTGCATCTCATCTCTCGGTTGTCTCCTTATTTTATTTTACATGCTTAGGAGTGTACTTTAGCTCTGCTGCATCCCAGAGCTCCCACTCAAGTGCAGTAGCCTCGGTGATGTACACAGTGGTCACACCCATGCTGAACCCCTTCATCTACAGCCTGAGGAACAAAAATATAAAGAGGGCTCTGATGAGATTCTCCGGGATGCCAACTCTAAAAGGAACAATCATCCTGGAGCTGAAGAAGTGCCCATGATTGCAGGCCCAGATCCTGAGCCAAATGTTGAGATACTTTGATCAGATTGTGGAAGTGGAACATAGCTCTTCTATTTTTTTCCTGTAATTTCTATTTTTTTTACCTCTCTGCGTAATTTATGTAACACAGTTTATTAAGCTTTGTGATAACTCTGATATCCAAGAGATCTTCCCTTTGTCATTTCCCTACTCTCTCAATGTCATTTCTAACCTTGAATGTGAAATATTAGGACATTCTCTTTTTTTTAATTAATTTTATTTTATTATGTTATGTTAGTCACCATACATTACGTCATTAGTTTTTGATGTAGTGTTCCATGATTCATTGTTTGGGTGTAACACCCAGTGCTCCATTCAATATGTGCCCTCCTTAATACCCATCACCAGGCTAACCCATCCCCCCACCCTCTAGAACCCTCAGTTTGTTTCTCAGAGTCCATAGTCTCTCATGGTTCATCTCTCCCTCTGATATCCCCCCCCTTCATTTTTCCCTTCATACTATCTTCTTTTTTTTTTTTTTAACATATAATGTATTATTTGTTTCAGAGGTACAGGTCTGTGATTCATTAGTCTCACTTTTCCATAGGACTGTATAAATCTGTTAAGAATAATTTCTTCTCAAATAAAATATATCATAGTGACTATTTTTTCTTTTGTTTGATTGAATACTACTTCTATGGAAAATCTACTCTTGGCCACCACAGCTATCTATATAAGTTTATAACAGAGGAAAAATGAGACCACTGTGCTTCACTTATGTGACCATAATTCCTTTGTATATCACTACCTTAACAGCTCTTCCTGAGAATGCAGACTTTGATGTACTGGTAATTATACCTAATCATGGGATTTTTCTACACATTAGGATCCTGTCCTGTTATACAGTTTGTGTCCACCATGCCTATCATAGTCACTGGCAAAAAAAATGGTAATAAAATACATGTCTTCAAGTGAAATCTACACAGAAAAACAAATATGGATAAAATAGAGTGACATAATATGGCCTTTGAATCAAACTTGGCTTTAAGGATGATAAAGCAAAATATTAAAGCATACATTTATTGCTATGCAAAATATTTCTTTCTCAGACACTTCATCTATTCATTGAATTATGGTATATCAGAGTCCATTTGTAAAGTGTAGTCATTAAGATCAAAGACCAGTGGCATGTTTGGGTTTTATTAAATTATTTTCTGGATTCTGGTTGAAATTTTCCTATGCTACACACAAATATGATTCCTTACATTTCTCTAAATGAAGTATATCCCATTATTCAAATTTTGCCATAACCTCTAAAGGGTCAGTGAATGAACAATATCATTATCATTCATTATATATCATCCTCTTAACCACAGGATGACTCAACAGCAAGCTTGGATTTCTGTCCAGGATGTGATTCAGAGTCACACGTTTTGTGCACACATGCATGTCCTTTCAACCTTTCCATGTTCCCCTCAAAGGGGCCTCAATGGAGTCATTTTTGTAGGTTAGGCTGTTGTTCTGATTTCTGCAGGCCTCCTCATGAGTCTGAAGTCAGTTGTAACTCTCTGCATTGTGTTTCTAAGGCTCATCCATGAGGTGTGTGGCTGTAGTGCTCCTCTGTCTTAATCCAATTTATGTCATCTTACTCCTTTCATATATGTAGGTAATCTAGGTACCAAAAAAAATGAGCTTATCAATTGTGAACTGTCTTAATTTAATTCCACTATTTTAATATCCACATGTGAACCTTAGTTTTTCCACAGTTGGAAGAGATCTCTCCCACCCTGATAGATGTAACTCAACTACCTGTGCTCCAGATCTGACCCTGAGTCATGCACCACTAGGATTTTTAAGTTCTAATTAATTTACTGAAGCATTATTGAATGCGATCAACTATACATATTTAAAGTATACAACTTTGTGAATTGAAAGAGTCATTGAAAACTCATGGATACATTCTGCATGAATCCATTTCCATAGAATTCATGAAGGTGCACATTAAGCTGTAACTACTTCATTATGCAATTGTTAACGTGTAATCCCTCCAGCCTTCATTATGTTCTGAACACAATGTGGAATCACAAACATAAGTTCAAGCGATGTTGTAAGGCAAGATGAAATGTGTGAAAATACTTCGTTGGGGCCAAAGGATGTGCAAGACCAAAGAATGTGTGTACGTAAATGTATACATATTCATGTACATATTTATTTCAAGAAAACACATTCACATGCATAGATGTACATGCACAAGGCTCAGAACTATCATTAAACTCATTATAACCTATCTATTGTGTTGAAAGAAAGCTTGAGAGAAACTTGGAGGGTAAAGAAATGAAAAGAATGAGCACTTGCTTTCACGTGGAATGCTAGGAATGTAGAAATTTAAACAAAAAAAATTAGAGAACAGGTGGCTTTAATTTTCACAACGGATCCCTTTTCCTACCTAAGTGCCCAGAGGCCCCAAAGACAGAACCACATTGACATTTATGCAAGGAGAACTCATCTGTACCAGCTAATAGTGCTGAATATCTCCAAACAGACTTTAGATTTTTCTACTACTTAAGGTAGGGTTTCAATACAAAATGCCATTACCAAAGAAGCTAAGCGAATTATTTGAGAGCTAAAATTCAGTTTCTTCAAAGAAAATTTTACTGGAGAAATGTCTTTGTCACTTTCTTATTGGTGCTATCACCAATTACCACACTGAGGGTTTAATAGAAATAAATTTACACTCTTCCAGTCCTCAATTTGGGCTAAAATCAAGATGTCTCTGCAGGATACAGAGAGTGTGGATTCCTGACTAGTTACATGATTCTGAGTCACAGTTTAGTCTCCACAAAAATCAATGTCCTTCCAAACTTTTCTTGGTACTGAAAAGGATCCTCATTAGAGTCACTCTGTTTGTTTAAGATTTATTTATTTTTGAGAGAGAGAGAAAGGGAGGAAAAGAGGGAGAGCAAGAAAGGAGAGGGAGAGAGAATCTCGAGCAGACTCCTAGCTGAGCATGGAGCACAAACGGGCTTTCTCCCAGGAGCTGGACATGACCTAAACTGAAACCAAGAGTTGGAAGCTCAACTGACTGAGCCACCCAGGTGCCGTAGAGTCACTTTTTAACAGTTATCCAAAATAAGCTTGAATAACAGAATGATTATGACTGTTGCTGCATAGCAAGCCATCCTGAAAGCAAATGGCTTGCTATAATGTCTTTAGTATCAAGTGGAATTGTATGATGATAAATTGTTCTAATCTCTGTTCATTTCCTCAAGAGTCTTGAGTCAGCTGTGTGTCCGCTGGGGGAGCTCTGCTGATCTCTCCAGGGTATCCTAATATAATTGGGGCTTGTCTAGCTAGTTGTGGCTGATCCAGGGTCGCCTTGCCTTGGACAACTGGGCTCTGCTCTACATGTCCTCACTTCCTCTGGCAGCCCACCTGGCTTAATTCATTTTTGGAAGCAGAGTTCCAAGAGAGTGCAGCAGAAATGCACCAAGGCTCTAAGGTTCACTGTCACTCCCATCATATTCTGCTGGTCACAGCAAATAAAAAATCCTATGCAGCCCAGATCAAAGGTAGAGGAATAGTCTCCACCACCTGATGGAAGGTGCTGCACACACTGCTAAATTCATGGCTACAGCAAAAGACAAGGATCTGGGGACATCTCTGCAAAGAATCTACCACTGGTGTAAATTTCAATTTGAATGTTTTCATTTCCACTTCCACTTTCAGCAGTGGAATGATCTCAGAGAAGACAGTGAGACTGAATTATGTGTCTACTGAGCAGTTACGGAAATTCTACTTCACAGGGTCAGTTGTTCCTCCAAAGGTAAATATTTCCTCCCACCCCTTGCCTAATGATCACCATTCTTAGTCTAAGAAAAGGTCAAAGAAATAAAAGCTTTTCTTTCCAGATGCCTCCGAGAGCAGGGACCTTGTATGTAACTCACTGATTAATGGAGCTAAGAACTGTTGCATCACTGATGCTATCTTCATGGCATCCTTATGTAGATACTGTTTTCCTACTGATTGACTTCCCATTGACATATTCATAATGGTTTTCATCCCGGTACTCTGTTTTTGTTTTTTGGTTTTTTTTTATGGGGAGGGTTCCACTGGAAGGAGGTGACATTTGAAATGCAAATAGAAGACAGAGACATAAGAACTTGTTTTCCTCATTTTTCCAGTTTTATTGAAATATAATTGACATATAAAATTGTGGAAGTTTAAGCATACAACTTGGTGAATTCATATACATATACGTTTGGGAATGGTCACCACAATAGGTGGGTGAATATATCCATCACTTCACAAAGTTACCATTTCTTTTTGTTGTAAGAACATTTACTCTGTACACTGTTAGCAACATTCAAGTATACAACACAATAGAGTTAACCATAATGACCATGTTGTACATAAGTTCCCAGAACTCATTCATCTTATAACTGAAGTTTTGTAGGCTTTCACCAGCATCTTCCCATTTCCCCAAACCCCAGCCACAGGCAAACATCAAACTACTCTTTTTTTTTTTTTTTTTTAAGATTTTGTTTATTTCTTTGTGTGAGAGAGAGAGCAAGTACAAGCAGGGGAGTGGCAGGCAGGGTAGAAGCAGGCAGAGCAAGGAGTCAGACGCAAGACTCGGTCCCAGGACCCCGGGATCATTACCTGAGCCAAAGTCAGTTACTTAACCAACTGAGCCACCCAGGCATCCCCTACTCTCTGGTTCTATGAGTTCAGATTTTTTATTTTACTTTTAAGTGAGATCACAAAGTAATTGTCTTTCTCTGACTATTTCACTTAACATAATGCCCTCAAGTTCATATATGTTTTAGCAAAGGACAGGATGTCTTCCTTTTTTTATTTGTTGAATTCCATTGTGCTGATAAGCCATCATTATTAATTCATCTGTTGATGGATACTGGACTGTTTCCATGTCTTGGCTATTGTGAATAATGCTGCAATGAATGTGAGGGCACAGATATCTGATATATTCACAAATATGTGGGAATTAAACCACTCAGCCAATCAATAAATGTGATACTTCTCATTAATAGAGTGAAGTATAACATTCATATGATCAGCGCAACACATGCAGAAAAAGCTTTTGGCAAAACAACATTCTTTCATGATTAAAAACAACAACAATAACAACCTTCAAGAAACTGGGTATAAGAGAAATAAACCTCAACATAAAAGAAGAGCATATATGACAATCCCACAATAACATACTCATGCTGAAAGGTTAGAAAACTTTTTTCTTTGCGATCAGGAGCAAGACAAGGGTATCCACTCTCACCACTCTTTTTTTTTTTTTTTAAGTTCAGTTAGCCATTATAAAGTACATCATTAGTTTTTGATGTAGTATTCAGTGATTCATTAGTTACCTATAACACCCAGTGCACATCACAACACTTGCCCTCCTTAATACCCATCACCCTGTACACAACCCCCATGCCCCACCCCTCTGAAATTCTCAGTTTCTTTCCCGAGGTCCCTAGTCCCTCATGGTTCCTCTCCCCTTCTGATTCCTCCCCCTTCATTTTTCCCTTCCTTCTCCTAATGTCCTCCATACTATTGCTTAAGTTCCACATAAAACTGACACCATATGATAATTGTCTTTCTCTACTTAACTTAGTTCACTTAGCATAATCCCCTCCAGTTCCATCCATGTTGATGCAAATGGTGGGTATTCATCCTTTCTGATGGCTGAGTAATATTCCATTGTATATATGGACCACATCTTCTTTATCCATTCATCTGTTGAAGACCATATTGGTTCCTTCCACAGTTTGGCTATTGTGGACATTGCCGCTATAAACATTGGGGTACATGTGTCCCTTCTTTTCACTACATCTGTATCTTTGGGGTAAATACCCAGTAGTACAATTGCTGGGTCATAAGATAGCTCTATTTTTAACTTTTTGAGGAACCTCCATATCTTTTCCAAAGTGGCTGTACCAACTTGCAGTACCACCAACAGTGTAAGAGGGTTCCCCTTTCTCTACATCCTCTCCAACATTTGTTGTTTCCTGCCTTGTCATTTTTTTGTCATTATAATTGGTGTAAGGTGGTATCTCATTATGGTTTTGATTTGTATTTTCCTGATTGCTAATGATGTTGAACATTTTCTCATGTGTCGGTTAGCCATTTGTATGTCTCCTTTGGAGAAGTGTCTGTTCATGTCTTCTGTCCATTTTTTGACTGGGTTATTTGTTTTTTGGGTGTTGAGTTTGAGAAGTTCTTTATAGATCTGGGATATCAGCCCTTTATCTGTAATGCCATTTGCAAATATCTTCTCCCATTCTGTGGGTTGCCTCTTTGTTTTGTTGACTGTTTCCTTCGCTGTGCAGAAGCTTTTTATCTTGATGAAGTCCCAAAAGTTAATTTTTGCTTTTGTTTCCCTTGCCTTTGGAGATGTATCTTGAAAGAAGTTACTGTTACTGCCTATGTGCTCCTCTAGGGTTTTGATGGATTCCTGTCTCACATTGAGGTTTGTCATCCATTTTGAGTTTATCTTTGTGTATGGTGTAAGGGAATGGTCCAGTTTCATTTTCTATATGTAGCTGTCCAAGTTTCCCAGCACCACTTATTGAAGAGACTTGTCTTTTTTCCATTTTATATTTTTTCCTGATTTGTCAAAGTTTAGTTGACCATATAGTTGAGGGTCCATTTCTGGAGTCTCTATTCTGTTCCATTGGTATATGTGTCTGTTTTTGTGCCAATACCATGCTGTCTTGGTGATCACAACTTTGTAATATAGCTTGAAATCAGGCAACGTGATGCCCCTAGCTTTGTTTTTCTTTTTCATCATTCCCTTGGTGATTCAGGGTCTTTTCTGGTTCCATACAAATTTTAGGATTGTTTGTTCCAGCTCTTTGAAAAATGCCAATGACATTTTAATAGAGAGTTCACTGAAAGTATAAATTGCTGTGGGCATAATAGACATTTTAACAATGTTTATTTTTCCAATCCATGAGCATGGAATGTTTTTCCATCCTTTTGTGTCTTCCTCAATTTCTTTCATAAGTGTTCTGTAGTTTCTAGAGCATAGATCCTTTACCTCTTTGGTTAGGATTGTACCTACGTATCTTATGGTTTTTGGCACTATTGTGAATAGAATCAATTCCTTAATTTCTCTTTCTACAGTTACATTGTTAGTGTATAGAAAGGCAACTGAATTCTGTGCATTGATTTTGTATCCTGTCACATTGCTGAATCGCTGTGTGAGTTCTAGTAATTTGAGGGTGGAGTCTTGGGTTTTCCATATAAAGTATCATGTGATCCGTGAAGAGAGAGAGTTTGACTTCTTTCCCAGTTTGAATGGCTTTTATTTCTTTTTGTTGTCTGATTGCTGTTGCTAGGACTTCTAATACTATGTTGAACAATAGTCATTCTTACCACTCTTATTCAACATAATACGGCACACCCTAGCTAGCAATCAGGCAAGATAAAGAAATAAAAGGCATCAAAATCAGAAAGAAAGAAGTTAAATTGTTTGTTTATTACAGATAATAGGAACTAAATAGAGAAAATCCTGCGGACTCAACCCTTAAGAGCATACAAGGATGAGCCCCAAGTCATGTGTAGAATTATTGAATCACTATATTGCACAGTACTATATTGTTCTGTATGTTGACTTTATGTCCTGCACCAATAAAATTTTATTAAATTGAAAATTGTACTTGTGGTAACCTTTTGCAGAGATGGCTCCAATTCACCACTTATCTCTGTATCCATGTACTCTGCAATGTGACTGTGAAGCTCCTCCCAATGAGAGGTGGAGTCTATTTCTCCAACCTTGAATCTGGACTGAACTTAGTGTTTTGTTTTTTTTTCTTTTGCCTTGACAAATAGTGTATGCTGAAAATGACAGTGTGCCTTAAGGGGCCATTGTATGTTTCTGCTGCTCTCTTGTAACCCTGCCTCTACCATGTATACAAGTCCAGACTACCTTGGGGCACCTGGGTGGCTCAGTCAGTTAAGTGTCTGCCTTCAGAGGTGTCACCCTTCATGATCTCAGGGTCCTGGGATCAAGTCCCACATCGGGCTCCCTGCTCAGTGGGGAGTCTGCTTCTCCTTCTCCTTCTGCCCCTCCCCACTGCTTGTGCTCTCTCCCACTCTCTCTCTCTCTGACAAATAAATAAATAAAATCTTACAAAAAAAAAAACAAAACAAGTCCACCCTCCCTTGCCGTAGGAGGAAAAAATATGTGGAGCAGAGCTTAGTTGCTATAACCATGGTTAACCTAGACCAGCCTACCACCAGCAAGACCCCAAATGTGAGAACACAGCCAGGATTAGTAGAGCACTTCCAGCTGACCCACAGCTAACCACTGCCTCATGAGGAGACCAGGAGCGACCAGAAGACTTCCCCAGTGTAGTCCCCCATGCAATTTTAAAAGAAATATTATCTTATATCTTTTACATTAAGCATCGCTTGTCATGCAGCTGATTCAATAATCAATGTAAACAGAACTGAGAATATTAAGAATAATCTACTGATTCTTATTTTTGACATTTGTTCTGATATTTGAAAGGAGTATTCATAATGGTCTGGTTACTCACAGTTATTTCAGATATCCGCACTAAATACTGACCTACCATTAAGTTTCCCTTCAAGGTAGCTGGTAGAGGTTGGAAAGACCTTTATGTTTTTGCAGGAATAACTTGTGGGACCCTCAGTCACAAGTTTCCATTACTAGAGCATTACTGGACAGGAATTCCAGCTCTTGTCTGAGTCATCCTTTGATCAGAGGATGGAAGAGAGTTTAGAGCATAAAAAATGTAAAGAAATTAATGACAGAGTGAACAGACCAATTGTTCACTCACTTACACTATAACGTTTATGGCAACATTTTTAAAGGGAGAGAGTTTAGGGCAATGGAATGAGTAATATTTGTAGGCAGCACTGGAAATTTTCAAATAAAAACAGTAAATCATCCAATTAAGTAATACAAAATCTACCACTAAATTCTTCACTACATTTAAAAAAAACCCTTTAAACATGGACACCACATATCCCACACTTCAATGAGTAGATGCTCATGATCAAAAACACATTATCTGCAATAAAATATGGTGTGATAGAAGATTTTACTTCATCATATTTCAGGTCTTCTCTGATACTGAACCCATATTAAGTCAATTGGTTTATGCAAATTTGCCTTTCTGCACATTACACTTGGAGGGTGTTCTTCATAAGCAATTTCTGCCTTACTATTCTGTGCCAGGGATACAGTGGATGCTGAACTGAAAAGGAAATGGGATTCTTAGGAGGATCATAAAGCCCCATGACTACCTACAAAACAAATAGTAGGTTAAACTGTATTACCAAGAAGAGCATTTAAGGTATTAACATAGAAAGGAATGACAGACATAGAGAGAAAAACTGTGACCTCAGAATTTCCTCCACAATAAAATTATAAAAATAGCCTCAGTTGCCAATGTCATTTATTTCATGAAACTAGGACAATTCCTCACTCTATAAGGCAATGGAAATCTCCAAATGGTTTCTGATTCAAGGTTGGGACTAACATTGGAAATTAAGAAAACAAAAGAAAAATTGTTGGCTATCAGAAGGAGCAGAAAGTTCAACAAAGGGACTTTTTAAAATTCAATAAAGCAGTTGAACTTTAGAAAAATTGAAACTCCAGGATATAAATAGATTGATTAAGTTCTTCTTTCATGATCTGATTAAAGAATCACACTTTCTGGCTATTAGGCATTAAGCCTGAAAGCACAGGTACTTGTTGAAAAATGGCCCCTTTATGGCTGCTCTGAAAAATACATTTAGAGCCTCCTTTATGTCTTTGTTCCTCAGACTGTAGATAAAGAGGTTCAGCATGGGTGTGACCACTGTGTACATCACTGAGGCTACTGAACTGGAGTGGGAGCTCTGGGTAGCAGCAGAGCTAAGATAGGTACAATAAAATAAGGAGACAACCGAGAGGTGTGATGCACAGGTGGAAAATGCTTTACGCTTGCTCTAAGCTGATGAGATCCCACATATGGAGGAAACTGTCTTAGAGTAAGAGTAAAGGACACCAGCCAGGGGAGGACCACCCAGCAGGATAGCTGAAAAATACATTCACCATGTTATTAAGACAGGTATCAGAACAGCAAGTTGGATCATTTGATTGAGTTCACAGAAAAAGTGGGGGATTTCCACCTCTGTACAGAAGGACAGCTGCCGCACTGTTGTTTGTAAAAAAGGAGGCAGGATGTTCATGATCCAGGACACCAGAACCAACAGTTCACAGAGCCGAGGGTTCATGGTGACCATGTAGTGCAGAGGTGACAGATGGCCACAAAGCATTCGTAAGCCATCACAGTCAGGAGGAAGTTGTCCAAACTTGTGAAAAGTATAAAAAAGTACATCTGTATGATGCAGCTTTCATAAGTTATGTGTTTGAATATTCACCAGCATCTTGGGGATGGTGGTGGAGGTGAAACAGATGTCTACAAAGGACAGGTTGGCAAGGAAGAAGTACATGGGCATGTGAAGGTGGGAGTCTGAGCTGATGGCCAGGATAATGAGCTGGTTCCCAAGTATGATGACCAGGTACATGGACAGGAACAGCCCAAAGAGGAAGGGTTGCAATTCTGGTTCCTCTGAAAATCCCAGAGGAAAAAATTCTGAAATTCATATATCATTCTTTCATTCCATGTAGTCGATGACTACCAAAATAAGAGGAAAAAAGCATGACACAATCATGCATTGCATTACTAACCTGGCAGATACATTATTGTTTATATTCTGCACTCAAGAAATTAATGTTTATATTTGTGTATGGAACATGATAAAAACACTAAGAACTAGGAATAGAAGGAAACTATTTCAACATAAAGCCATTCGTGAAAAACCCACAGCAAGCATGATATTCAATGGATACAGTCAACATTTTTCCTTTATGATCAGGAACAAGACAAGGAAGCCCACTTTCCTGACTTCTACCCAACATAACACTGGAAGTTCTAGCCAGAGCAATTAAAGAAAGAAAAGGAAATAAAAGGCATCCAAACTAGAAAGGAAGAAATAAATTTATGTATGCAGACAGTGTGATCTCATATTTAGAAAATCCTAAAAATGCCACAGAAACACTAATAGAACTAATAAATTAATTCAGCCAGGTAACTGGATACAAAGCCAACCCTCAAAAATCATTGCATTTCTACATACAAACAGTGAACAATCTGAGAAGGGAATAAAATAATTCCATTTGTGTGACATCCAAAAGAGTCAGACTATCACCTCACACCAGTCAGAATGGTTCGTATAGAAAGACAAGAAATAACAACTGTTGGTGCAGAGATGGTGAAGAGGGAACCCTCATGCTCTTTTGGTGGGAATGCAAACTGGTTCAGCTACTGTGAAAACAGTATGGACGTTCCTCAAAAAATTAAAAATATAAATACCACATGATCAAGTAATCCCACTACTAGGTATTTACCCAAAGAAGACAAAAACACTAATTTAAAAATATATATGCACCCCACATTTTGCAGCATTATTTACAATAGCCAAGATATGGAGCAGCCCAAGTGTCCATTGATAGATGACTGGATAAAGAAGATATATATATATGCACATGTGGAGTGTTGAGGTCTCTTACTTTTAATGTATTATTATCCATATGTTTCTTTATTTTGGTTATTAATTGCTTTATATAATTGACTGTTCCCATGTTGGGAGCATAGATATTTACAATTGTTAGATCTTCTTATTGGATGGACCCTTTAAGTATGATATAGTATCTCTCTACATCTCTTTCTACAGTTTTTGTTTTAAAATCTAATTTGTCTGATATGAGGATTGCTACCCCAGCTTTCTTTTGAGGAACATTAATGTGGTAAATGGTTTTCCATCCCCTCACTTTCAATCTGGAGATGTCTTTAGGTTCAAAATGAGTCTCTTGTGGACAGCATATGGATGGGTCCTGCTTTTTTATCCAACCTAAAACCCTGTGTCTTTTCATGGGAGCATTCAGCCCATTTACATTTAGAGTAACTATTGAAAGAAAGAATTTAGTGCCATTGTATTGCCCATAAACTGCCTGTTTCTGTATATTTTAGTTTCTTTCTGGTCTATGTGACTCTTGTGGTTTCTCTTCACTTACAGAATTCCCCTTAATATTTCTTACAGGGCTGGCTTGGTGGTCACATATTCTTTCAGTTTCTGCCTGTCCTGAAAGCTCTTTGTCTCTCCATCTGTTCTGAATGACAGCCTTGTTGGATAAAGTACTCTTGGCTGTATGTTCTTTTCATTTAGTACCCAAATATGTCTTGCCAGCTCTTTCTGGCTTGCCAGGTTACTGTGGACAGGTCTGATGTTATTCTGATGTGTCTCCCTCTGTAGGTAAGAAATCTCTTCCCCCTAGCTGCTCTCAGGATAGCTTCCTTGGCTCTAAGTTTTGCAAGCTTCACTTATATGTTGTGGTATTGATCTATTTTTATTGATTTTTATTGATATGGCTTGCTGACCATAACCTACTTCCTGGCTCCACTGCTTGAGCACTCTGCTGGTTCAGACACCCCCTTTTGCTCTGTGGTTCCTTGTATCTTGAGACCACAATGCCTTACTTAGAATTCTGCCTTTTCATTTCCAGAGCCCCTTTCAGAGAGAGATGCCTCTCACCAGCACAGATCGCTAAGGGTTCTGATTTTGTGCTCCAGTGTTATATCACTTTCGAGGAGCCAGCTTATGGAGTCTACCTCCCCCTTCTGTTTATCTTCTGATATCTCCCCACAGATTCATGACTCCTCACATCCTACCTTGCAAAAAGCAGTTACTTTTCTGCTTGTAGAGTTCCAGATATATATTCTTACATCTCAGGCTGATTTTGTGGGTGTTCAAAATGGTTTGATAGATATCCAGCTAAATTCAGGGGACTAGTTGGAATGTGTCTCCTACTCTGCCATCTTGCCCCCTCTCTGGTGTTATTAACTGTAATCACCACTCTGTACATTCTATCTCATGCATTGTTTTGTTTTGTTTTCTTTTTTCCTTTTTCTTACTGAAAGATTCGAGTAGGCACTTCAATATTCTTCATGCATTTGTCCTTGCTATACATGAAAAAGAAAGCGTTTCATCCTTAGAGGCGATAAATCACCCTTTATACATGTTTCTGACTTGTTTTCATAGCTCTATTATTCCTTACTGCTCTTTTTGGCCTTTTGTGATTAGGTCTGTTTCTGAAGGTTGCATCACCTTTGGCCATCATCTGGAAGACATTTTTCTTTATCACTTGACTAAAGATCACCTTTCCATTCTATAAGCCTATTTGAATCCATAGATCTCTATGTAAGATGAAATTTACCTTAGTTACTGCTTCTTCCCCAAATCATAAATGCCCTTCCGATATGTCCTTTTATTTCCAAGTCTTTGGCAATTTAATCTTGAATCAGAATTAGTGACCCATGTTGGTGTCATTAAGTTATACTCTTATAGGTCTTGATATAAGTCAGTTGCAGATTTTCATTCCATTTTGTTGTTTTCATTCAATACAATTGTTTAGAAACAATAGACTTAACCTAATGTCATTCTCACTACCATTCTTTGTTCCATAAGTTCTAAGTTTCTTTTACAACTTCTCTTCCATTTTATGCATGTATACATATTCATACACTTTCATACAAATGCCCCAATAGGATCCTATGCACATCATAAATGCTCTTTATGTTTTAGTACAGTCTTTGTTTTCCTGGTCTCCATAGTTGATTCCCAATTTTGGACAAAATATTGGAAATTCCCATGTATCCCATGAGATTCCATAGATTTCCTAAGAATAATTTCTTCTGAAAGGAAATATATCATACCAAGGAGGTTTTCTTTTGTTTTCCCCCCAAATAATCATGAGTTGTACTACCCTTATGGGAAAAAAAAAACACATTTCGCAAGCAAAGCTATTTATGATTTCATGAGAGAGGAAATTCTGAGACCACAGGTCACTACTTTTGTGTCCATAATTCCCTTAAATATCTGTTCTTCCTGAAAATGTAGCCTTTAACATATAGTGTGTTTTATAACAAGTCATTAGGTTCTTCTCTTCATTAAGATCATGTTTTCTTATTCAGCTTAGTGTCCACATTGCTTACCATAGTCACTGGCAAAACCAATAAATATATGTCTCCATAAACGAATAAATATATGTCTTTTATGTATAGTCTACATAGAAACACAAATTTCAATAAATAGCTTGACATAATATGGCCATAGAGTCAGAGATGAAGCAAAATTTAAGTCAGACATTTATTAACGTGCAAACTAATGTTTTCATGCTGCCCATCTGCTTATTGATGATGTGAGGCTGGCATCTGTGTATAACAGGGTCTATCACTGGGATAAAGAAGGATTTGCATAATTATGTTTTGTTTCATCTTCCTGCTTCTGCCTGAAAACTTCCATGTCTCCCTACAAATATGACTCATTGGAGTATAATTGCATAAAATAAGTTGCACACACTTAAAGTATACAATCTGATGGGGACCGAGGCACAGTCAGCTGAGCATCTGACTTGTTTTTTGCTCAGGTCTTGATGGCAGTGTCCTGAGACAGAGCTCCTTGTGGGGCTTGAGCTGAGTGGGGAGTCAGCTTGGGGATTTCTCTCTATCTCCCTCCCTCTGTCCCTCCTCCTGCTCATGTGCTCACTCTCTCTCTCTAATATATAAAATATATAATGCATACAATTTCCTGAATTACAGGAGGTATACCGAAGTTAAGATTATAGGGGGATGCATGAGGCTCTTGTCTCCAGTGTGAGGGGCGCACCTCCCACAGCCCAGGGCACAGAAGGGGGACACCCTGGCCTCTGGGCCACTGCTCTGGCTTTGTCCTTGATGCAGACGCCCTCCCCTCCCAGGAGGCGTCCTGTGACCCCCTTGGTGAGTGCCAAGTAGGACCAGGAGAAGGAACTGGTAACTTCTGCATCTGTTTATGCAGAAGATGAAAGATTCTGGGAATTAAGTCCAGTTGCATGTCAATACATTAGAGGCAAAAATGGTGATTCCAGAGCCATCTTAATAGAGATTTCATGGACAGAAGCATATCCCTGAAACAGCTCCCATTATATCTGTGAACGGTTTTTTTTTTTTTTTTTTAAACTACACGCACATCATTAGCTGTAAAAGAGAGTTTATTAGCCAAGTTACAGGAAGCAGTGGGATTTAATCTTGAGACGACTAGGACCTACACATTGTTTGTATATGCCAAGGACCCTAAAGAGGACTTCATGCAGAATCACCATTGTGTTAATTTTACCACACCCATAAGCAGTATCATATCCATTGAAATTCCTAATATAGTCCCGTCAGATAAGAAAACAAGACAGAAAAGAACAAATTTCAAAAGCTCAGAAATGTAAGCTGGCAGATAAAACAGATCACAAAGGAGAACGTCCAACAAGGATGGAACTGGTTAAGGTGCTAAGTATTTAAGCAAAACTGGCTCTAAAGGTGATAACTATAGCTTGAAGTCAGGCATTGTGATGCCAACAGCTTCTGTTTTCTTTTTCAACACCCCCCTGGCTATTTAGGGTCTTTTCTGGTTCCATACAAATTTTAGGATTTTTTGTTCCAGCTCTGTGAAAATTTTCCGTGGTATTTTGATAGGGATTGCATTGACTGTGTAGATTGCTCTGGGCAGCATAGACATTTTAACAACATTTATTCTTCCAATCCATGAGTATGGAATATTTTTTCATCCCTTGTGTCTTCCTCAATTTCTTTCATAAGTGTTCTGTAGTTTTTACAGTGCAGATCCTTTACCTCTTTGGTTAGGTTTACACTGAGGTATCTTATGCTTTTGGTGCAATTATAAATGGGATCAATTCCTTAATTTCTCTTTCTTCAGAGACAATGTTAGTGTATAGAAATGCCACTGAATTCTATGCATTGATTTTGTATTCTGCCACGTTGCTGAATTGCTGTACGAGTTCTAGCAATTTTGTGACCATCAAGACAGCATGGTACTGTCACAAAAATAGACAAATAGATCAATGGAACAGAATAGAGTCCAGAAATGGACCCTCATCTCTATAGTCAACTAATCTTCGACAAAGCAAGAAAGAATATAAAATGGAAAAACAAAACAAAACAAAACAATCTCTTCAATAAATGGTGCTGGGAAAATTGGACAGCCACATGCAGAAGAATGAAACTGGGCCATTCTCTTACACCATACACAAAGATAAACTCAAAATGGATGAAAAACCTCAATGTGAGACAGGAATCCATCAAAATCCTAGAGGAGAACACAGTGGCCTCTTCCACCTTGGCTGCAGCAACTTCTTGCAAGGCACATCTCCAAAGGCAAGGGAAACAAAAGCAAAAATGTACTTTTGGGACTTCATCAAGATAAAATCATCTACACAGCAAAGGAAACAGTCAACAAAACTAAGAGGCAACCTACGGAATGAGAAAAGATATTTGCAAATAATATAACAGATAAAGGGCTTGTATCCAAGATCTATAAAGAACTTCTCAAACTCAACAGCCAAAACAACAAATAATCCAGTCAAGAAATGTGCAGAAGACATGAACAGACACTTCTCCAAAGAAGACATACAAATAGTCAACAGACACATGAAAAAATGCTCCACATAACTTGCCATCAGGGAAATACAAATCAAAACCACAATGAGACACCACCTTACAGCAGTTAGAATGGTTAAAATTAACAAGGCAAGAAACAACAAATGTTGGGGAGGATGTGGAGAAAGGGGAACCCTCTTACAGTCTTTTTGGGAATGCAAGCTGGTACAGCCACTCTGGAAAACAGTATGGAGCTTCCTCAAGACATTAAAAATAGAGCTATCCTACAACCCAGCAATTGCACTACTGGGTATTTACCCCGAAGATACAGACATAGTGAAAAGCAGTGACACCTGCACCCCAATGTTCATAGCAGCACTGTCCACAATAGCCTAACTGTGGAAGAAGCTGAGATGTCCTTCAACAGACAAATGGATAAAGAAGATGTGGTTCATATATACAATGGAATATTACTCAGCCATCAGAAAGGATGACTACCCACCATTTGCATCAACATGGATGGAGCTGGAGGGGCTTAAGATAAGTGAAATAAGTCAAGCAGAGAAAGACAATTATCATATGGTTTCACTCATATATGGAATATAAGAAACAACACAGAGGATCATAAGGGAAGGGAGGGAACACTGAATGGGAAGAAATCATAGAAGGAGCCAAACCTTGAGAGACTCTTGACTCCAGGAAACTAATTGAGGGTTGTGGAAAGGGAGGTGGGTGGGGTCATGGGGTAACTGGATGATGGGCATTAAGGAGGGCAGGTGATGTGATGAGCACTGGGTGTTATATGCACCTAATGAATCATTAAACACTACACCAAAAACTAACGATGTACTATACGTTGGCTAATTGAATTTAAATTAAATATCAATCAACAAATAATTAAATAAATAAAGGTGATGAATAGTGCTTGGAACTGGACACAAGGGAATAGCATCCTTTAAACTGGAAATTGTGTTCAAAATTCTTCATTAATCTTTTCTGGGAGTGAGGTGGCTTTTTTTTTCTTTTTTTTCCCCAAGTGTTTATTTAAATTCCAGTTAGTTAAATACAGTGTAATAGTAGTTTGGGATATAGAATGTAGTGATTCATCACTTACATACAACACCCAGTGCTCATTACATCAAGTGCTCTCCAATACTCATCACCTATTTAACCCATTCTTCTACCCACCTCCTTTCCAGCAACCCTCAGTTCTCTGTAGTTAAGAGTCTGTTTCCTCAAACTGAGGGTTACTGGAGTGGTGGGGGGTGGGAGGGATGGGGTAGCTGGGTGATAGACATTGGGGAGGGTATGTGCTATGGTGAGTGCTGTGATTTGTGTAAGACTGATCAATAACAGACCTGTACCTCTGAAACAAATAATACATTATATGTTAAAAAAAAAAAAAAAAAAAAGAAGAAGATAGTAGGAAGGGAAAAATGAAGGGGAGGAAATCGGAGGGGGAGATGAACCATGAGAGACGGTGGACTCTGAGAAACAAACTGAAGGTTCTAGAGGGGAGGAGGGTGGGAGGATGGGTTAGCCTGGTGATGGATATTAAAGAGGGCACGTACTGAATGAAGCACTGGGTGATATACGCAAACAATGAATCATGGAACACTACATCAAAAAAAAAAAAAAAAAGTCTGTTTCCTGGTTTGTCCGCCTTTTTCTTGCCCCTATCTTCACCTGTTGTGTTTCTTAAATTCCACATATGAGTGAAATCATATGGTATTTGCCTTTCTCTGACTGATATATTTCACTTAGCCTAATATTCTCTACTTCCAACCACGTCATTGCCTTGAGATGTCTTTTTATAAAACAATGTTTTGTATATTTCTTCTGTAAAAAAATGTCTTAAGCTGAAAGTTCATGAAGATATCTGATTATATTAAATTATTTTCACAAAAAATGCCTTAAAATGTGATGTGTTAAATAATTATATAGTACGTGGCTCCATTTGTATACATTCAAAAAAGGTGTGGAATATGTTTTAACTGCTTTGTTATGTTATTGCTAAAATGGGATTACTCTGAGCCTCAATATCCTTATTTCTGAAAGTAATATAGGGGAATAAACCCTAACTTCAGAGATGTTGTGAGGAATAAATGAAATGTGTAGAATCACTTTGCTGAGTCCCAAGAAAAGGTTCAAGGTTAGGAGTGTGAGTATGTATATGTGTGTGTACATTCGTATACATCTTTCAGATAAACACATTCATACACATTTATGTAGACACAGACTTATTTAAATCCCATCTATTATGTTGAAAGAAAACCTGAAAGTTGGAGGGGATACAAATGAAAAGAATAAATGTTTGAATCAACTTAATACAGAAAGAATGAGGAATTTTGACACAAACCTTTAAAGTAGAATGGGTTACCTTAATTTTAATAAGGAGCTGTAGTTTACCTGAAATCTTCAAAGGCCTCAGAGTCAAAACCACATTTAAATTTATGCAGTGGGAAATCACTGTCCAGCTAATGGGGCAGAATTTCTCCAGACTAAAACTGATTTTCTCCTTCCATTTAAGGTGGGATTTCAATACCAAATGCCTTTACCCAAGGGAAGTTCACTGAATGAGTTGAAAGCCTCAAACTCCATTCCTAAAAGCAATATTTTCCTCAACAAATGTCTATTCTATTCCCGCAGTAACAAATGACCACATAAGTGGCTTAAAACAAAGATTTATCCTATGTTTCTATAAAACCAGAAGCATGAAATGGGTCTCGTTGGGCTACAATTAAGAGGTTTGCAGGGTTGCGATTATTCTGGATACTCCAGAAGAGAATTCACTCCTTTTCCTATTTCACTTTTCAGTGGCTACTTGCCTTTCTTGCCTCATGGCCCTTCTTCCATCTTCAAAGCCCGCAGCCCAGAGTCTGAAAATGTCTTTCAGATTCCAATTCTTTGTCCTCTCTCTTCCACATTTAGAGCACTATGGTGAATACACTTGTCCCATCTGGATAATCCAAGCTAATTTTTTTATATAGAGATCAGTGATTAGCAGCCTTATTCCATCTACATTCTCCTTGCTTTATAAACAAAGGCTTTCAAAAGTTCTTTGGATTAAGATGTGGACATCTTTTGGAAGCCCTTATTCTGCCTACCACAAAGTCTTCTTCAAATATAAATTACTTGATGTTACTCAAGAGCCCTTATATGAAAGAATTGAACACAGAATTTATCAACACCTATAACAATCTATCAACACCTATAAAGTTATGTGAAAACCTTTTCTTTCAAAATTACAAACACAGAAGATTCTTGGTGGAGAAAACCTAAAACTACGTACCCATCACTCAAACATAGGAACAGATCTTTGCTCTCAAACTGTGCGCCTTAGACCGGGATCTACAACAACACCTGATAAATTGTTAGAAATGATGAGTCCCTGGGCCCATAGGAGACTTGATGAATCAGAATTTGCATTTTAACTACAACCTTCGATGATTTGTATGCACAATGAAGGTAGAGAAATGCTGGTCTAGAATCGTATTTCTCACCTGCTCAGTGTTAATATTTGGGGCTGGATAAATATTTGTCTTTGGGATTATAAGTGTTTAGCTGCATCCCTTCAAACATGGCCCAAATATCCCCAAGGGCAATATCATGTCTGAGAACCGCTGTGTCAGAGTTTGAGACAGAGAAGCATCATGACAGAATTCCAATTAAAGCTTCATCCAGTACTACAGTTATAACTGTGATGTTGTGATTCATACGAAAAAAATATACATTTGGTCTTCATCCCCATTTCTGGCACAGAGTTTCTAAAATTTTGAATTTCCTAAGTGATGAGAGCCATAAAGATGTCTTTTGTTGGGTTAATGAGGTGAATTGGGAAAGCACCTAAGGAGAGGGGCTGCTTGCCAGGAGGACCAACCATGTGGTTAGAGTACTGGAACCCTAGTTCCCACACCATGACCTCCTAGAATGGGAGAGGGGCTGGAGATGGAGTCTGATCACCAATGGCCAATTATTTAATCAGCCATGTCTATACCATGAAGCTTCCATGAAACCCAAATGAATGATTCAGAGAGCTTCCAGGTTGGTGAACACATAGAGACTTACAGGGGCATACCTGGAGAAGGCATGGAAGCTCCATTTCCTTTCCCCATACCTTGTATTATGTATCTCTTCCATCTGGCATCATCACTCCCCTGAGGCAGCATGGCTCAAGAGGGAAATACTCAAGAGTCACACATAAACTTGAGCATGAACAAGGTCATGTACGGAATCCTCATTTGATCACCTAAGGTCAGACCTGAGGTGAGCATGAGGATTCTTCATAGAGAAGGTCTAAAAATAATTATCCCTGACTCAAAAACTGAACCACAGCCTTAGTACTCAAAGATTGGTTCACAGACCAGGACTGTTGGCATCTGTAGCAACTGGGAAACAGTTACAATTACAGGGTCTCTGAGTCTCCTTTATGTCCTCCCAAATCAGAATCAGAATTTGAACAGGATCCTCAAGTGATTCAAACACATGTTAATGTTGGAGAAGTTCTGGTCTAGATGAGTGTTTCTCAACCTCTCCACTGTTGCCATTTGTGCTGGATAATACATTGTCGATGGGGGTCATCCTGTGCATTGTGGGATATGGGGCAGCATCCCTGGACTCAAGCGACTAGGTGCCAGTAGCACCTGCCTAGTTATGACAACCAAGGATTTCTCCATATCTTGTCAAGTGCTGTCTGGAGGCAAAATCGCCCCTGGTTGAGAATCACTGACCGGGAGCATGAGAACTGGAAATACTGTGGTGGAGTTTCAGTCAAAGTTCATCCCTCCCTCAGCTCATAACTCTGGGTAGCTCATTTCACACATCTGAACCCCAATTTTACAAGTGTAGATTAAGTGTACCTTCATTATAGTACAGACCTTACAGAGTGGACTCTTGTAAAAATGAAAAGAAGAATCCATTTAGGATCCTAGCTCAGTATATGGTGCATAAAAAGATCCAAATATCTTATAATTAACAAATGTTTAAAAATGGAGCACTAAATGGCAGCTCTAAATTTGTGTCATCAGCATGAATCATATGATTGATTAGTCAAAAGCATCATGAAGACAAAAGCACAATATCTATATGTTTATAGCAAATTAACATACGCCACTCTCCTGTTGAAGAGGGGAATAGTAATTTTCTAGAGATATCAGGAGATCTTCTGTGCCATAAGATAATACTTTGGAGGTCCATGAGACCTGGTTAAGCAGGTTCCTTAGTCTTAGATTTTGAGAAAACAGGAGAAGTAATAATAACTAGATTCACCTGACTTCTAATCTGGTCTCCTGGGAACAGAGAATTGGCAGGAAAAAAAACTTCCTTCCTGTCCAGACCAATGGCCCACAGGGAAATAATATACTCAGAGGTGGGAGTAACAGTGGAAACAGTACCTAATGACCAGACACAGGGAGCTGTAAATATCTCCTATGCTGCAGTCCCTTACCATGGTGCATCCTTGTGCGGGACAGGACATGGTTATTGCTTTTGGGTTCCTAAGTCTGGCTGGGGACCCATGCTTCACTCCTTCCTGTTGTCCTGTCTGGGAACAGAGCTTTGGTCTTAATCATCAACCATCCAGGGATGAATTCAGATCTGCAAGGTGGGGCAGCCACTCTGGAAAACAGTAGGGAGGTTCCTCAAAAAGTTGAAAATAGAGCTACCCTACAACCTAGCAATTCCACTACTGGGTATTTGCCCCAAAGATACAAATGTAGTGATCCAAAGGGGTACGTGCACCCCAATGTTTATAGCAGCAATGTCCACAATAGCCAAACTATGGAAAGAGCCTATTGAATATATTTAAAAAGAAGTGCTCGTTGGACTCAGCATTACACAGATCACTGTTGACAATACATTGTGGGAATGGAAATCCAATTCGATGAGACAGAGGAAAGATTGGAGACCATAAAGTGCTTCCAGTGAAATTAGAACATATTCAATGAGTTTTGCAGCTAAGGGAGTAGGAAAAGAGAGTATTAGGCTTGGAGGTGTGAGCAAGGAGCAAGAATTTTTTTTTTTTTTTAATTTTCAGATGGGGTATATTTAGCTTGCTCTGTATTTATTAGAATAATCCAGGCCTATGGAGGGTGACACTACCTTGTGACAGCAGTTTTTGAGACATAGATTTCACAATATCATTTCTCCCATTGGTATTCACATGGGAAAAAAAATGTACCAAATATGCATTAAGAGATATGCCAAGGAGGATCATTTTGCCACTATTTTTTTATTTAAATTCAACTAGCCAAGGTATAGTACATTGTTAGTTATTTTTTCAATTCTTTTTTAAATTATTATGTTCAATTAGCCAACACATAGTATATCATTAGTTTTTGATGTAGTGTTCTGTAATTCATTAGTTGCATATAACACCCAGTGTTCGTCACAACATGTGCCCTCCTTAATACCCATCAGCCGGTTACCCCATTCCTCCACCCCCTCCCTTCTGTAATGCTCAGTTTGTTTCCCAGAGCCCAGAGTCTCTCATGGTTTGGTTCCCTCTATGATTTTGTCCCATTCAGTTTTCCCTCCCTTCCCCTGTGGTCCTCAGCACTATTCCTTATATTCCACATATAAGTGAAACCATATGATAATTGTCTTTCTCTGCTTGGCTTATTTCACTTATCTTAAGCCCCTCCAGCTCCATCCATGTCGATGCAAATGGTAGGTAGTCATCCTTTCTGATGGCTGAGTAATATTCCATTGTATATATAAACCACATCTTTATCCATTCGTCTGTTGAAGGATGTCTCAGCTCCTTCCACAGTTTGGCTATTGTGGACAGTGCTGCTATGAACATTGGGGTGCAGGTGTCACTGCTTTTCACTATGTCTGTATCTTTGGGGTAAATACCCAGTAGTGCAATTGCTGGGTTGTAGGATAGCTCTATTTTTAATGTCTTGAGGAAGCTCCATACTGTTTTCCAGTGTGGCTGAACCTGCTTGCATTCCCAAAAAGAGTGTAAGAGGGTTCCCCTTTCTCCACATCTTCACCAACATTTGTTGTTTCCTGCCTTGTTAATTTTAGCCATTCTAACTGGGTAAGGTAGTAGCTCATTGTGGTTTTGATTTCTGTTTCCCTGACGGCAAGAGATGTTGAACATTTTTTCATGTGTCTGTTACCATTTGTATGTCTTCCTTGGAGAAGTGTTTGTTCATGTCTTCTGTGCACTTTTTGACTGGATTATTTGTTGTTTTGGGTGTTGAGTTTGAGAAGTTCTTTATAGATCTTGGATACAATCCCTTTATCTGTAATGTCATTTGCAAATATCTTCTTCCATTCCTTAGGTTGCCTCTTAGTTTTATTGACTGTTTCCTTTGCTGTGCAGATGATTTTATCTTGATGAAGTCCCAAAGTTCATTTTTTCTTTTGTTTCCCTTGCCTTTAGAAATGTGTCATGAAAGAATTCACTGAGGACAATGTCGAAAAGGTTACTGCCTATGTTCTCCTCTAGGATTTTGATGGATTCCTGTCTCGCATTTAGGTTTTTCATCCATTTTGAGTTTATCTTTGTGTATGGTGTAAGAGAAATGTTACAGTTTCATTCTTCTGCATGTGGCTGTCCAATTTTGCCAGTACCACTTATTGAAGAGACTGTCTTTTTTCCATTGGGTACTCTTTTCTGATTTGTCAAAAATTAGTTGACCATAGAGTTGAGGGTCCATTTCTGGTGTCTCTATTCTGTTCTGTCCTAGCCTCAGCAATCAGACAACAAAAAGAAATAAAAGGCATTCAAATTGGCAAAGAAGAAGTCAAACTCTCTCTTCACAGTTGACATGATACTTTATGTGGAAAACCCAAGACTCCATCCCCAAATTATTAAAACTCATACAGCAATTCAGCAACGTGGCAGGATACACAATCAATGCACAGAAATCAGTTGCAATTCTATGCACTAACAATGTGACTGAAGAAAGGGAAATTAAGGTATCCATCCCATTCACAATAGCACCAAAACCCATAAGATACCTGGGAATAAACCTAACCAAAGAAGTAAAGGATCTATACTCTAGAAACTACAGAACACTTATGAAAGAAATTGAGGAAGACACAAAGAGATGGAAAAATATTCCATGCTCATGGACTGGAAGAGTAAACATTTTGAAAATATCTGTGCTGCCCAGTGCAATCTACACTTTCAATGCAATCCCTATCAAAATACCATCGACATTTTTCACAGAACTGGAACAAATATTCCTAAAATTTGTATGGAACTGGAAAAGACCTGAATCACCAGGGGATTGTTGAAAAAGAAAACCAAAGGTGGGGCATCACAATGCCTGACTTCAAATTATTTTACAAACCTGTGATCATCAAGGGAGCATGGTATTGGCACAAAAACAGACACATAGATCGATGGTTTTGTCTTGATTTTAGGATTCCACATATAAGTGAGATCATTTGGTATTTTATCTTCCTCTCTCTGACTTATTTCATTGAGCATAATGCTCTCAAGTTCCATTCATGCTGTTACAAATGCCAAGATTTCATTCATTTTAATATCCAAATAATATATATTATATATATATGATATATATAATATATAATTCCAGTATAGTTAACATATATTGTTACATTATTTTCAGGTGTACAATATAGTGATTCAACACCATACATCACCTGGTGCAGCACACTTTCTTTATCCATTCATCCACTGATGAACATCTAGGTTTGTTCTGTGTCTTGGCTATTGTAATTATGCTGCCATAATGGAGGTGTGCATATCTTTCTGAATTTCAGTTTTTGTTTTCTTCAGATATATGCTCAATTCTGAAGTGGAATTGCTACCTCATATAGTATTTCTATTTTTAATTTTTCTAGGAATCTCCATACTCTTTTCCATAGTGGCTGACCTAACATACATCCCCACCAACAGTGCACAGGATTCCCTTTTCTCCACATCGCTCCAACACTTGCTGTTTCTTGTCTTCCTCATATTGACCATTCCAAGAGGTGTGAGGTGATATCTCATTGTGGTTCTGATTTGTTTTTCCCTGGTGATTAGTGATGTTGAGCATATTTTCATGGAACTGTTGGCCATCTGTATGTCTTCATTGAAAAATGTCTATTCAGATCCTCTGCCCATTGTTTAATCAGATTGTTTCTTTGTTTGTTTGTTGCTGTTAAGTTGTATGAGTTCTTTATATATTTGGAATATTTATCCCTTAGATACATGATTGGCAAATATTATCTGCCATCCAGGAAGTTGCTTTTTCATTTTGTTGATGGTTTCCTTTGCTGTGCAGAAGTACTTACTTTGAGGTAGACCTTTTTAGTTTTGCTTTTGTTCCCTTGCTTTTGGTATCAAATCCTAAAAAGCATTGCCAAGACCAAGATGTTTTCTTCTAGGATTTTTATGGCTTCAGATCTTACATTCAAGTCTTTAACCCATTTTGAGTTAATTTTTGCCTATGGTGTAAGACAGTAGTCCAGTTGCATTTTTTTTTTTTTTTTTTTGCATGTGGCTGTCCAGTTCACCCAACACCATTTCTTGAAGAAACTGTTCCTTCCTTATTATAGATTCTTGCCTCCTTTGCCATAAACTAATTAACCACTTATCTGTGGGTTTATTTCTGGACTCTCTATTCCGTTCCATTGACCTGTGTGCTTTTTATGCCAATATCATGCTGTTTTGGTTACCATAGCTTTGTAATATTGTTTGAAATCAGGGAGGATGATGCCTCCAGTTTTTCTCTTCTTTCTCATGATTGCTTTGGCTATTTGGGGTCTTGGTGATTCCATAAAAATTGAAGGAGTGTTTGTTCTATTTTTGTAAAATATGCTATTGGAATTTTGACAGGGATTACACTGAATCCACAGATTGCTTTGGATAGTATGGTCATTTTAACAGTATTTTCTTCCAAATTATGAGCATGGAGTATCTTTCCATTTCTTCATCTTCAATTTTGTTCAACAATGTCTTATAAAGTTTTCAGTGTACAGATGTTTCACTTCCTTGTTTAAATTTACTCTCAAGTATTTTATCCTTGTTGATGCAGTTGTAAATAGGAATTTTTTTTTAATTTCCTTTCTGATAGTTTCATTTTAGTGTACAGAGTTGCAACAAATTTTCATATATTGACTTTATATCCTGCTGAATTCATTGATTAGTTATAACAGATTTTTTTCTTTTAAACAATTCATTGAATTACAATGACATACAAGAAACTAATCCTATTAGCTAGGATTTTGTTGAGGATTTGGAATCCATATTCATCAGGGATATCAGTCTGAAATTCTCCTTTTTGATGGGGTCTTTGCCTGCTTTGGGGATTAAGGTAATGCTGGCCTCATAGAATGAGTTTGGAAGTTTTCCTTCTGTTTCTATTTTTTGAAACAGCTTCAGTAGAATAGGTATTATTTCTTCTTTGAATGTTTGGTAGAATTCCCCAGGGAATCCATCAGGCCCTGGACTCTTGTTTTTTGGGAGGTTTTTGATCACTGCTTCAATCTCGTTACTGGTTATTGGCCTATTCAGGTTGTCAGTTTCTTCCTGTTTCAGTCTTGGCAGCTTATAGGTTTCCAGGAAGGCCTCCATTTCATCCAGATTGCTCAGTTTATTGGCATATAGTGGTTGATAATAATTTCTAATAATTGTTTCTATTTCCTTGGTGTTAGTCGTGCTCTCTCCCCTTTCATTCATAATTTAATATTTTGGGTCCTTTCTCTTTTCTTTTGGATAAGCCTGGCCAGTGGTTTATCGATCTTATTAATTCTTTCAAAGAACCAACTTCTAGTTTCGTTGATCTGATCTACTGTGTTTCTGGTTTCTTATTCATTGATTTCTGCTCTAATTTTAATTATTTCTCTTCTAATGCGTGGCTTAGGCATCGTTGGTTGCTTTTTCTCTAGTCCTTTAAGGTGTAGAGTTAGTTGGTGAATTCGGGATTTTTCTATTTCTTTGAGTGAGGCTTGGATGGCTATGTATTTCCCCCTTAGGACCGCCTTTGCAGTATCCCATAGGTTTTGGACCAATGTGTTTTCCTCCTCATTGATTTCCATGAATTGTTTAAGTTCTTCTTTGATTTCCTGGTTGACCCAAACATTCTTGAGCAGAGTGGTCTTTAGCTTCCAAGTGTTTGAATTTCTGCCGAATTTTTTCTTGTGATTGAGTTCCAGTTTTAGAGCATTGTGGTCTGAGAATATGCAGGGAATAATCTCAATCTTTTGGTATCGGTTGAGACCTGATTTGTGACCCAGTATATGGTCAATTCTGGAGAAAGTTCCATGTGCACTTGAGAAGAATGAGTATTCTGTTGTTTTAGGGTGGAATGTTCTGTAAATATCTATGAGGCCCATCTGGTCCAATGTATCATTCAAAGCTCTTGTTTCCTTGTTGATTTTCTGCTTAGATGATCTGTCCATTGCTGAGAGTGGAGTATTGAGGTCTCCTACAATTAACGTATTGTTATCAATATGACTCTTTATTTTGGTTAACAGTTGGCTTATGTAGATGGCTGCTCCCATGTTGGGGGCATAGATATTTACAATTGTTAGATCTTCTTGTTGGATAGACCCTTTAAGAATGATATAGTGTCCTTCTGTGTTTCTTATTACAGACTTTAGTTCAAAATCTAATTTGTCGGATATAAGAATTGCTACCCCAGCTTTCTTTTGAGGTCCATTGGCATGGAAGATGGATCTCCATCCTTTCACTTTCAGTCTGGATGTATCTTTAGGTTCAAAATGAGTCTCTTGTAGACAGCATATGGATGGGTCCTGTCTTTTTATCCAATCTGCAACCCTGTGCTGTTTTATGGGAACGTTTAGGCCATTCACGTTGAGAGTGATTATTGAAAGATATGAATTAATTGTCATCATGTTGCCTGTGAAGACGTTGTTTTTATAGATTGTCCCTGTAAATTTCTGTTGTAGATCACTCTTGGGGTCTTTCTCCTTTTATAGAACCCCCCTTAATATTTCTTGCAGGGCTGGCTTAGTGGTCACATATTCTTTCAGTTTCTGCCAGGTCGTGGAAGCTCTGCATCTCTCTATCCATTCTAAATGAAAGCCTTGCCAGATAAAGTATTCTTGGCTGCATGTTCATCTCATTTAGTACCCTGAATATGTCTTTCCAGGCCTTTCTGGCTTCCCACACCTCTGTGGATAGGTCTGACATTATTCTGATGTTCCTCCCTCTCTACGTAAGGAATCTCTTCCCCCAACTGCCCTTAAGATGGTTTCCTTGGTTCTAAGATTTGCAAGTTTTACTATTACATGCC
This sequence comes from Phoca vitulina, assembly GCF_004348235.1. Taxonomy (NCBI): domain Eukaryota; kingdom Metazoa; phylum Chordata; class Mammalia; order Carnivora; family Phocidae; genus Phoca; species Phoca vitulina. Next base: position 333,103 of record NW_022589716.1, read on the forward strand.
AGGGTATTGGCCTGTCTTCCTTGATCTTAGAAGGGGTCCTCTCTGCCTTTAGGACTCGAATGTTTGTTTCATTCCCCTGATTAGGGAAGTTCTCAGCCAAGATTTGCTCAAATACATCTTCTAGTCCTCTCTCTCTCTCCACTCCCTCCGGGATTCCAATTATTCTGACATTGGAATGCTTCATGGTGTCACTTATTTCTCTGATTCTATTTTCATGAATTCTGAGTTGTTTTTCCCTGGCCTCCTCTTTTCCCTTTTTATCTATTATATTGTCTTCCAGGTCGCTTATTCGTTCTTCTGCCTCAGTTACCCTAGCTGTTAGATTATCTAGATTGGATTGGATCTCATTGATAGCATTTTAAATTCTGCCAATTCACCTTTTATTTCTGCCCTTAGAGACTCTATGTTGCCATTAATTGATTTCTCCATTCTAGCCATTGTCTTCTCAATTGCTAGCCTGAATTCCATCTCCAACATCTTGGTTATATCTGCATCCATTTGTAAATCTGCAGCATAAGTCATAATCTCTGAGTCTTTTCTATTTTGGGGGCTCCTAGTCATTCTGTTGATGGGTGTTTGAGGGAATGTATAGAGTCCAAATTATTGACCAGAACCCAAGCAAGATGCACCTGTTTTCTTGGGACCTTAGGGTTGCTGGTCTCTTGTTTTCCCAGCCTGTCTTCTGGGGGAGGGGCCTGCCACGCTGTTACTCAGGCAACCCTGTTTGGGCGGAGTTGCCCTGCCCCCCTGTGGCGGGGGATGAGCTCAGTGGGAATCAGTCTTTGGGGCTTTTGTTCTCTGGCAGCTTTCCCAGGCAGCTTTCCGCGTCTCTTCCGCGAGTCAGAGCAGAAGAGATGGTTTCCAACCCTCTGCCTCAGAGCAGAGAGACCTCAGTCTGTTCTTCAGTGAGCTCTCCAGGCCACACTGTCTCCGTTTCTGTCCGTGCTGCTATAAACTGCAGCAGCCTGGGTTGTGCGCCCCTCCACAGAGCTCCCAGTCCTGCCTCCAGGTCAGCACGTCTCTGCCCTTTGTGCTTCTAAAACCGCCAGCCACCCCCAGTTCGCGCGCCTGCGACCCCGCCACTCTGGGATTCCGGCCGGGGCTGCAGTTCGCAGGCGCGACCCCGCCGCTCAGGGTTTCCACCCCAGAGGGGGGGGCTGGGGGGGCTGTCTTATAGTCCTTTCCCGCCACTACCAGTCTGCGAGTCTGTGCCCTGTCCGCAGCGCGCGAGGCTGTCACTCACCAGTGGTGTAGGATCCCCACGGCCAGGCACCCTCCCGCTGCCGTTTATCCTCTGATATCTGCCGGCGGAATCAGGGCTCCCCGCTTCATACCTCAAAACCAACCGCCTGCGATATTCTGTTTGTAGAGATCCAGATCTTCTTACATCTCAGGCTGGTTTCATGGGTGCTCAGAGTGGTCTGGTAGATATCCAGGTCAATTTCGGGGACCAGTTGAAATAGGGTCCCCTACTCCTCCGCCATCTTTCCACCCTCCCTAATTTTTTTTAATTTTTTTAATTTTGTAAATTTTATTCTTGGATTTCATTTTGGCTTTGTGTTTTTGGTGGTAGCTTCCAACTACTACGGATTTTCCTAGGGTGCATCTTGCTTGGGTCGTGGTTGATATTGTGGACTCTATATATTCCCTCAACCATCCCTTTACAGAATGATTAGGAGGAGGAACTCCAAACAAAAGAAAGCACCAGAGACAATGGCCTCTGCCACAGATCTGATTGATATGGATATAAGCAAAATATCAGCGATAAACTTCAGGATAGCAATTATAAAGTCAATAGCTAGGCTTGAGAAAAGCATTAGAAACAATATAGTATCTCTAAGGGCATAAATGACATCTAATCAGGCCGAACTTAAAAATGCTATGAATGAGATGCCATCTAAACTGGATACTCTAACAGTCAGGGTAAATGAAACAGTAGAATGAATTGGTGATCTAGAAGATAAGCTGATAGAGAGGAAGGAAGATGAAGAAGATAGAAATAGGCAGCTAGAAGCCCATGAGGACAGAATTAGAATCAATGATGCCATGAAACATTCCAATGTCAGAATCATTGGGATCCCTGAGGAGGTGGAGGGAGAAGAGGACTAGAAGGTATATTTGAGGAAATTATAGCTGAGAACATCCCTAATGTGGGGAAAGAAACAAGCATTCGTGTCCAAGAGGCAGAGAGGACCCCTCCCAAATTCAAGAAAAATAGATCAACACTCTGACATATAATGGTAAAACTTGCAAATCTTAGAACAAAGGAAACTATCCTGAGAGCAGCTAGGGGGAAGAGATTTCTTAAGTATGAAGGGAGGCACATCAGAATAATGTCAGACCTGTCCATAGAGACCTGGCAAGCCGGAAAGGGCTGACAAGACATCTTGAGGGTACTAAACAAGAAGAACATAGAGCCAAGAATACTTTATCCAGCAAGGCTGTCATTCAGAGCTGATGGAGAGACAAAGAGCTTCCAGGACCGGCAGAAACTGAAAGAATATGTGACCACCAAGCCAGTCATGCAAGAAATATTAAGGGGGATTCTATAAAAGAAGAAAGACCCCAAGAGTAATATGGAACAGAAATTTACAGAGACAATCTATAGAAATAGAATTTGAGGCAATATGATGGCACTAAATTCATATCTCTCAATAGTTACTCTCAAAGGAATGGCCTAAATGCTCCCATGAAACAACACAGGGTTTCATACTGGATACGATAAAATGACCCATCCATATGCTGTCTACAAGAGACTCATTGTGAACCTAAAGACACCTCCAAATTGAAAGTGAGGGGACAGAGAACCATTTATCATACCAACAGTCCTCAAAAGAAAGCTGGGGTAACAATTCTCATAACAGAAAAATTAGATTTTATACCAAAGACTGTATTTGTAGTAAGAAATGAAGAGGGACACTATATCATACTTAAAGGGTCTATCCAATAAGAAAATCTAACAACTGTAAATATCTATGCCTCCAACATGGGAGCAGCCAACTACATAAGTCAGCTGTTAACTAAAATAAAGAATCATATTGATAATAATACATTGACAGTAGGAAACCTCGACACTCCACACTCAGCAAAGGATAGATTATCTAAGCAGAAGATCAACAAAGAAACAAGAACTTAGAATGACACACCAGACGAGATGGACTTCTTGATATTTATAGAACATTCCAACCTAAAACGACACCGATTTTTCTCTAGTCCACATGGAACTTTCTCTAGAATAGGCCACATACTGGGTCACAAATCAGGTCTCAACTGATACCAAAAGATTGGGATTATTCCCTGCATGTTATCAGACCACAAAGCTTTAAAACTCAAACTCAATCACAAGAAAAATTTGGAAGGAATTCAAACACTTGGAAGTTAAAAAGCATCCTGCTCAAGAATGATTGGGTCAACCAGGAAATTAAAGAAGAACCTAAACAATTCATGGAAACTAATGAGAATGAAAACACACTGGTCCGAAACCTATAAGATACTGCAAAGGAAGTCCTAAGGTAGAAATACATGGCCATCCAAGCCTCTCTCAAAAAAAGGAGAAAAATCCTGAATGCATAAGCTAACCTTATGCCTAAAGGTCCTGGAGAAAAAACAGGAAATAAAACCTAAACCAAGCAGGAGAAGAGAAATAATAAAGATTAGAGCAGAGATCAATGAAATAGAAACCAGAAAAATGTAGAACAGATAAACAAAACTAGAAGCTGGTTCTTCGAAAAAATTAATTAGATCGATAAAAACTGTCCAAACTTATCCGAAAGAAAAAAGAAAGGACCCAAATCAATAAAATCATGAGTGAAAGGGAAGAGATCACGACTAACACAAAGGAAATAGAAACAATTATTAGAAATTATTACCGGCAACTATATGACAACAAATTAAGCAACCTGGAATAAATGGATGCCTTCCTAGAAACTTACAAACTACCAAGACTGAAGTAGGAAGAAATAGACAATAAGAATAGACCAATAACCAGTAAAGAAATTGCAGCAATAATAAAAAACTTCCCAAAAAACAAGAGTCCAATGTCAGATGGCTTGGAATTCTACCAAGCATTTAAAGAAGAAATAATACCTGTTCTACTGCAGCTGTTTCAAAAAATAGAAACAGAAGGAAAACTGCCAAACTCGTTCTATGAGGCCAGCATTACCCTGATCCCCAAACCAGGCAAAGACCCTATCAAAAAGGTGAATTACAGACCAATATCCCTGATGATCATGGATACCAAAATACTCAACAAGATCCTAGCCAATAGGATCCAACAGTACATTAAAAGGATTATCCATCATGACCAGGTGGGACTTATCCCTGAGATGCAAGGGTGGTTCAACATTCACAGATCAATCAATGTGATAGAGCACATTAATAAAAGAAAAGACAAGAACCATATAATCCTCTCAATTGGTGCAGAAAAAGCATTTGACAAAATACAGCCTCCTTTCCTGATTAAAACCCTTCAGAGTGTAGGGATAGAGGGAATATACCTCAATATCATAAAAGCCATCTATGAAAAGCACAGAGTGAACATCATTCTCAATGGGGAAAAACTGAGAGCTTTTCCCTTAAGGTCTGGAACACAACAGGAATGCCCACTCTCACCATAATTGTTCAACATAGTACAAGAGGCCCTAGCCTCAGCTATCAGACAACAAAAAGAAATAAAAGGCATTCAAATTGGCAAAGAAGAAGTCGAACTCTCTCTCTTTGCAGATGACATGATACTTTATGTGGAAAACCCAAAAGACTCCACCCCCAAATTACTAGAACTCATACAGCAATTCAGTAATGTGGCAGGATACAAAATCAATGCACAGAAATCAATTGCTTTTCTTTTTTTTTTCTTTTAAGATTTTATTTTTTTATTTGACAGAGACAGACCCAGCGAGAGATGGAACACAAGCGGGGGGAGTGGGAGAGGGAGAAGCAGGCTTCCCCCTGAGCAGGAAGCCCAATGCAGGGCTTGATCCCAGGACCCTGGAATCATGACCTGAGCTGAAGGCAGACGCTTAACAACTGAGCCACCCAGGTGCCCCATCAATTGCTTTTCCATACACTAGCAATGTAACTGTAGAAAGAGAATTTAAGGGATCAATTCCATTTACAATAGCACCAAAAACCATAAGATACCCAGGAATAAACCTAACCAAAGAGGTAAAGGATCTATACTCTAGAAATTACAGAACACTTATGAAAGAAATTGAGGAAGATAAAGAGAGATGGAAAAATATTCCATGCTCATGGATTAGAAGAATAAACATTGTTAAAACATCTATGCTGCCCAAAGCATTCTACACTTTCAATGCCATCCTTATTAAAATACCATTGGCATCTTTCAAAGAGTTGGAACAAGCAATCCTAAAATTTGTATGAAACCAGAAAAGACCCCGAATCACCAAGGGAATGTTGAAAAAGTAAAACAAAACCAAGCATATCAAGCTGCCTGACTTCAAGCTATATTACAAAGCTGTGATCATGAAGACAGGACAGTATTGAAACAAAAACAGATGCATAGATCCACATAGATCAGTGGAACAGAATAGAGACTCCAGAAATGGACCCTCAACTCTATGGTCAACTAACCTCGACAAAGCAGGAAAAAAATATCCAGTGGGAAAAAGACAGGCTCTTCAATAAATGGTGTTGGGAAAATTGGACAGCTACATACAGAAAAATGAAACTGGACCATTCTCTTACACCATACACAAAGATAAACTGAAAATGGATAAAAACCTCACTGTGAGATAGGAATCCATCAAAATCCTAGAGAACATAGGCAGTGACCTCTTGGACATCGGCCATAGCAACTTCTTGCAAGACACATCTCCAAAGGCAAGGGAAACAAAAGCAAAAATGAACTTTTGGGACTTCATCAAGATAAAAACCTTGTGCATAGCAAAGGAAACAGGCAACAAAACTAAAAGGCAACCCACGGAATGGAGAAGATATTTGCAAATGACATTAGAGATAAAAGGCTGGTATCCAAGATCTATAAAGAACTTCTCAAACTCAACACTCAAAAAACAATTAATCCAGTCAGAAAATGGATGGAAGAGATTAACAAACACTTATCCAAAGAAGACATACAGATGGCTAACAGACACATGAAAAAATGTTCAATATCACTAGCCATCAGGGAAATTCAAATCAAAACCACATTGAGATACCACCTTACACCAGTTAGAATGGCAAAAATTAACAATGCAGGAATCAACAAAAGTTGAGGAAGATGTGGAGAAAGGGGAACCCTTGTCCCACACTGTTGGTGGGAATGCAAGTTGGTACAGCCACTTTGGAAAACAGTATGGAGTTTCCTCAAGAAGTTAAAAATAGAGTTGTCCTATGACCCAGCAATTGCACTACTGGGTATTTACCCCAAAGATACAGATGTAGTGAAAAGAAGGGGCACATGTACCCCAATGTTCATAACAGCATTGTCCACAATAGCCAAACTATGGAGGGAACTGAGATGCCCTTCAACATATGAATGGATAAAGAAGATGTGGTCCATATATACAATGGAATATTACTCAGCCATCAGAAAGGATGAATACCCACCATTTGCATCGACAGTGGATGGAACTAGAGGGGGTTATGCTACATGAAATAAGTCAAGCAGAGAAAGACAATTATCATATAGTTTCACTCATATAGCCAACTTAAGAAATAGCATGGAGGACCATAGGGGAAGTGAGGGAAAACTGAAGGGGGAGAAATCAGAGAGGGAGACAAACCATGAGAAACTATGGATCCTGGGAAACAAACTGAGGGTTTCAGAAGGGAGTGGTGTGGGGGGATGTGGTAGCCAGGTGATGGGTATTAAGGAGGGCACGTGTGGTGATGAGCACTGGGTGTTATATGCAACTGATTAATCATTGAACACTATGTCAAAAACTAATGATGTACTCTATGGTGGTTAACTGAACATAATAAAAAATAAAGAAAGGATCAAAGAAATAAAAGTTTTTTCTTTCCAGATGCCTCAGAGAGACCAGGGACCTTGTATCTAACTCACTGACTGATGGAGCTAAGAACTGTTGTATCACTGATGCCATCTTCATGGCATCCTTAATGTAGATACTGTTTTCCTATTGATTGACCTTCCCATTGAAATATTCAAAATAGTTTTCCTCCTGTAGTATTTTTTATTTATTATATGGGGAGGGTTCTGCTGGAAGGAGGTGATATTTTAAATACAAATAGAAAACAGACATAAGAATATTTTTCCTCACTTTTCCAGCTTTACTGAAACGTAATTGATAGATAAAATTGTGATTGGTGATTTCATGTACATATACATTGTGAAGTGATCACCACAATAGGTTAGTGAATACATCCAACACTTCACAAAGTTACCATTTCTTTTTGTTGTAAGAACATTTACTATGTAGACTGTTAGCAAGATTCAAGTATATAACACAATATATTTTACCATGATGACCATGTTGTACATTAAGTTCCCAGAACTCATTTATCTGATAACTAAAGGCTTAGGTTTGTAGGCTTTCACTAGCATCTTCTCATTTGCTCAAACCCCTGACACCAGGAAATATAGACCTACTCTGTTTCTATGAGCTCAGATTTTTGTATTTAACATATAAATCAGGTCATAAAGTATTTGACTTTTTCTGTCTATTTCACTTAGCATAATGCCCTCGGGGTCCATATGTTTTAGCAAAGGAAAGGATATCTTCCTTTTTTATTGCTGAATTCCATTGTATAGTTATGCCATCATCATTAATTCATCCATTGAAGGATACTGGTCTATTTCCATGTCTTGGCTATTGTGAATAATGCTTCAACGAAAGTAAGGGCACAAATATGTGAGATATTCACAAATATGTGGGAATTAAACCATGCCAGCCATGAACAGCTGACATGTGAAAGAACAAACTAAAAAGGATATTTAAAAATCTTGAACCAAATGAAAATGGAAACACAGCCTATCAAAGGGAAAAAGGAAGGGGGCGGAAATCGGAGGGGGAGATGAACCATGGGAGACTATGGACTCCAAGAAACAAACTGAGGGTTTTAAAGGGTGGGGGGATGGGTTAGCCCAGTGATGGGTTTTAAGGAGGGCACGTATCGCATGGAGCACTGGGTGTTATATGAAAGCAATGAATCATGGAACACTACATCAAAAACTAATGATGTACTGTATGGTGACTAACATAACAAAATAAAATAAAATTTAAAAAAAGCTTATGAGATGTTGCAGAAGCAGCTCTAAGAGGGAAGTTTATAGCAATAAATGCCAACATTAAGAAAAATTTTTAAAAAGCATTAAGTAAATAACTTAATTTTATTATTTAAAGACCTAGAAAAACAAGAACAAATTAAGTCCAAAGCAGCAGAAGAAAAGAAATACCAAATATTTGAACATACAGAAATGATATATAGACCAGAAAACCAATAGAAAACATTAACATATTTAAGATTCAATAATTTGAAAAGCTTAGCAAAATTGACAAACCTTTAGTTAGACCAATAAAGGGGGGGAGGAAGTGGAGAAGACGTAAATAAATAAAATCATCAGCAAACGATGACACCTTACAACCAATACAATAGAATTACAAAGAATCATAGGAGACCACTATGAACAATTTCACTCCAATATATTGGACAACCTAGAAGAAATGGATAAATCCTAGAAACGGGGCACCTGGGTGGCTCAATGTGTTAACCATCTGCCTTTGCCTCAGATCATGATCCCAGGGTCCTGAGATCAAGCCCCACACCTTGCTCCCTGCTTAGTGGGGAACCTGCTTTTCCTCCCCCTTGCCCCTCCCCCCAAGCTCATGCTGTTGCTCCCTCTCTCTCTGCACTCTCTCTCTCAAATAAATAAATAAAATCTTTAAAAAAAATACCCCAAATGTGAGAACACAGCCAAGATTAGCGGAGCACTTCCAGCTGGCCCACAGTTGACAGCAACCTCATGAGGAGACCAGCAGAGACCAGAAGACTTCCCCATCATAGACTCCCATGTGATTAAAAAACAAAACAAAAAGATTATCTTATATTGTTTCCTTTTGGCATGGCTTGTTATGCAGCAAGAGCTGACTGATACAATGATCAATGTAAACAGAACTGAGAATATTAAGAATAATCTACTGCTTCTTATTTTTGACATTTGTTCTGATGTATGAAAGCACTATTCATATTGGCCTGGTTATTCACATTTATTTCAGGTAACTGTACTAAAAAGTGACCACCATTGAGATTCCCATCCAGATACTGGTAGAGTTTGGAAAAACCTCTATGTTTTTGTAGGAATAACTTGTGGGACCCTCAGTCACAACTTTCCATTCCCAGAGCATTACTGAGCAGCAATTCCTGCTCTTGTCTGAGTCATCCTTTGAATATAGGTTGGAAGAGAGTTTAGAGGATAACAAAGAAATTAATGACAGAGTGAATACACTTATTGTTCACTCACTCACACTACAACGTTTATGACAACATTTTTAAAAGGAGAGATATTAAGTTTAGGGCAACAGAAAGAGTAATATTTGTAGGTAGCCCTGGAAAATTTCAAATAGAAACATCAAAATCATCCAAGTAATTAACTCAATATCTGCCACAAAATTCTTCACTCAAATAAATAAAACCCTTTACACATGGACACATTTCGCACACTTCAGTGAGTAGATGTACATCATCAAAAACACATATTCCACAATAAAATACTGTATGATTGAAAATTTTACTTCCTCATATTTTGGTTCTTCTCTGATATTGAGCCCATATTAAGTCATTTGGTTTATGTAAATTTGTCTTTCTGTAGATTACACTTGGAAGATGTTTTTATAAGCAATTTTTGCCTTAGTATTCTGTGCCAGGGATACTGTGGATGCTGAGGTGATATGAGAATAGGATCCTAATGAGGATCATAACGCCCCATGACTAGCTACAAAACAAATTAGTAGGTTAAAGTCTATATCACCAGGAAGAGCATTTAAAGTAGTAATGTGGAAATGAATAGCAGGCACAGAGTGAAACGCTGTGAGCACAGAATTCCCTCTGCAATAAAAATTATAAATTTTGGTCTCAATGGCCAAATGTAGTTTATTTAATAAAACAATCACTATATGTAATATAGTAATAATCAGTTAATAACTATAGGGTAATCATTATATACCATTCATCACTATATTAGGCAAATGGGAATCTCCAAATTGTTTCTGATTCAAGGTTGGGACTAACTTTGAAAATGAAAAAAAAAAAAGGAAAAACTGTTGGGTATCAGAAGGAGCAGAAAGTTCAATAAAGGGAATTATTTAAAATCAATAAAGCAATTGAACTTTAGAAAATTGAAACTCCAGAATATAAATATAGGGATTAAGTTCTTCTTTCATGATCCAATCAAAGAATCACAATTTCTTGCTGTTAGGCATTAAGCCTGAAATCACAGGTACCCATTGAAAAATGGCCCTTTTATGGCTTCCCTCTGAAAAATATATTTATAGCCCCCTTTATGTCCTTGTTCCTCAGGCTATAGATGAAGGGGTTCAGCATGGGTGTGACCACCGCATACATCACTGAGGCCACTGCACTTGCATGGGAACTCTGGGTAGCAGGAGAGCTAAGGTACACTCCTAGGACTGTACAATAAAATAAGGAGACAACCAAGAGGTGAGATGCACAGGTGGAAAATGCTTTGTACTTGCCCGCAGTTGATGAGATTTTACATATGGAGGAAACTATCTTAGAGTAAGAGTAAAGGACCCCGGCCAGGGGAGCACCACCCAGAAGCATACCTGCAAAATATATCACCATGTTATTAGGAAAGGTATCAGAACAGGCAAGTTGGATCATCTGATTAATTTCACAGAAAAAGTGGGGGATTTCCAACTTTGTACAGAAGGACAGCCGCAACACCATTAAGGTTTCTAACAAAGAATGCAGGGCACTCATGACCCAGGACACCAGAACCAGCAGTCCACAGAGCAGGGGGTTCATGATGACTGTGTAGTGTAAGGGGTGACAGATGGCCACAAAGCGGTCATAAGCCATCACAGTCAGGAAGAAGTTGTCCAAACCTATAAAAAGTAAGAAAAAGTAGATCTGTATGATGCAGCTTTCATAAGTTATAACTTTTCTCTGTGTTTGTATATTCACCAGCATCTTGGGGACGGTGGTAGAGGTGATACAGATGTCTACAAAGGACAGGTTGGTGAGGAAGAAGTGCATGGGGGTGTGGAGGTGGGAGTCAGAGCTGACAGCTAGGATGATGAGCTGGTTTCCAAGTATGGTGACCAGGTACATGGACAGGAACAACCCAAAGAGGAAGGGTTGCAATTCTGATTCTTCAGAAAATCCCAGAAGAAGAAATTCTGAAATTCGTGTTTCATTCTGTAGTTCCATGTCGTCGATGTGACTACCAAAATAAGAGAGAAAAAGCATGACACAATCATGCATACTAACCTGGCAGATACATTATTTTTATATTCTGCACTCAAGACTTTAATGTTTATATTTGTATATGGAACATGATAAAAGCACTAAAAACTAGGAACAGAAAGGAACTATCTCAACAGGATGCCATTTATGAAAAACCCACAGCAAACATGGTACTCTTTGCTGGAGATACAGGGAACATTTTTCCTGTATGATCAGGAACAAAGCAAGGATGCCCACTTTCCTGACTTCCACTCACTTTAAAACTAGGAGTTCTAGCCAGAGCAATTAAAGAAAGAAAAAGAAATAAAAGGTATCCAAATTGGAAAGGAAGAAATAAATTTATATCTGCAGATGGTGTGATCTTATATGTAGATAATCCTAATGAAGCCACAAAAACAATAATAGAACTACTAAATTATTTCAGGAAAATAACTGGATAGAAAGCCAACCTTCAAAAATCAGTTGCATTTCTACATACAAATAGTGAACAATCTGAGAAGGAAATAAAATAATTCCATTTATGTGACATTCAAATGAATAAGACTATCACCTCACACCAGTCAGAATGGCTAGTATAAAAAAGACAAGAAATGATTAGTGTTGGTGAGGATGTGGAGAAGAGGGAACACTCATGCACTGTTGGTGGGAATGCAAACTGGTGTAGCCACTGGGAAACAGTACAGAGGTTCCTCAAAAAATTAAAAATAGAAATACCACATGATCAAGTAATTCTGGGTATTTACACAAAGAAGACAAAAACACTAATTTGAAAATATATATGCACCCTTGTTTATTGCAGCATTGTTTACAATAGCCAAGATTCGGAAGTAGCCCAAATTTCCATCAATAGATGAACGAATAAAGAAGAGGTGGTATATAGATTTAGATATAGATATAAATATAAATACATGCATTGGAATATTACTCTGCCATAAAAAAAGAATGAGGTCTTGCCATCTGCAAGAACATGGATGGATCTGGAGGGTACAGTGCTAAGTGAAATAAATCAAACACAGACAAATACCGTATGATCTCACATATATGTGTAATTTAAAATACAACAAACGAACAAACAGACAAATACAGAGAACAAACTGGTAGATGACAGAGGGTAGGTGGGGGTGGTGCTAAGTGAAATAAGTCAGTCAAAGAAAGACAAATAACATATGATTTTACTTATATTTGGAATTTAAGAAACAAAACAAATGAACAAAGAAAAAAGAGGCAAACAAAAAACAGACTCTTAACTATAGAAGACAAACTGCTTGTTACCAGAGGAGAGGTGAGTAGGCAGAGGAGCTAGGTGAAGAGGATTAAGAGTACACTGAGTAGGGGCGCCTGGGTGGCTCAGTCATTAAGCGTCTGCCTTCGGCTCAGGTCATGATCCCAGGGTCCTGGGATTGGGCCCCACATTGAGCTCCCTCCTCAGTGGGAAGCCTGCTTGTCCCTCTCCCACTCCCCCCACTTGTTTTCCCTCTCTTGCTGTCTCTCCCTCTCTCTGTCAAATAAATAAATAAAAATCTTTAAAAAATTGTTTTGCTTTTCTTGTGGTTTAGGATCATTATGAAAAAATTACTGAGACCCCGCAGGCACCATTAACTTCTGTCTGAACTCTTAACAAAAAACTATAAATACTTATCACAAGAAAGCAAGCATAGCTATATTATTAACAGACAAAATAAAGGTTAAGGCACTCTTACCACTCTTATTCAACAAAATACTGCACATCTTAGCTAGCAATCAGGCAAGATAAAAGAAATAAAAGGCATACAAATCAGAAAAAAAGAAAGAAGTAAAATTGTTTATTTATTTACAGATAATAGGACCTAAATTTATTTACAAATAATAGGAACTAAATATAGAAAATCCTGCAGACACAACCATTTTTTAAATTTTTTATTTTATTCATTAAAAAAAAGAAAATTTATTTTTTATCCCATTCCCATTTTAATTTTTTTTATTATGTTCAGTTAGCCACACATGAGCCCAAGTCATGGGTAGAATTATTAAATCACTATATTGTACTGTACTATATTGTTCTCTATGTTGGCTTTATGTCCTGCACCAATAAAACTTCATTAAATTGAAAATTGTACTTGTGGTAGACCTTTTGCAGAGATGGCTCCAATTCACCACTTATCTCTGTATCTGTGTACTCTGCAATGTGACTGTGAAGCTCCTCCTATTGAGAGGTGGAGTCTATTTCTCCAACTTTGAATCTGGACTGAACTTAGTGTTTTATTTGTCTTGACTAATAGTGTATGCTGAAAATGACAATGTGCCTCAAGGGGTCATTGTGTGTTTCTGCTGCTCTCTGTAACCCTGCCTCCACCATGTATACAAGTCCAGACTACCTTGCTATAGGAGGAAAAAACGTGTGGAACAGAGCTCAGCTGTTGTAACCATGGCCAACCTAGACCACTCTAGCATCTGCAAGATTCCAAATGTGAGAACAGAGCCAGGATTAGGGGAACACTTCCAGCTGACCCACAGCTAACCCCAGCCTCATGAGGAGACCAGCAGAGACCAGAAGACTTCCCCATCGTAGACCCCCATGCAATTTAAAAAAAACATTATCTTATATCTTTTACATTTAGCATGGCTGGTTATGCAGCAATAGCTGACGCATTCAACAATCGATGTAAACAGAACTGAGAATATTAAGAATGGGCGCCTGGGTGGCTCAGTTGGTTAAGCGACTGCCTTCAGCTCAGGTCATGATCCTGGAGTCCCGGGATCGAGTCCCACATCGGGCTCCGTGCTCAGCGGGGGGTCTGCTTCTCCCTCTGACCCTCTTCCCGCTCGTGCTCTCTGTCTCTCATTCTCTCTCTCTCAAATAAATAAATAAAATCTTTAAAAAAAGAATATTAAGAATAATCAATTGCTTCTTATTTTTTATATTTTTCTGATATTTGAAAACACTATTCATAATGGCCTGGTTATTCACATTTATTTCAGATAACTGTACTAAAAATTGACCACCATTGAGGGGCGCCTGGGTGGCTCAGTTGGTTAAGCGACTGCCTTCGGCTCAGGTCATGATCCTGGAGTCCCGGGATCGAGTCCCGCATCGGGCTCCCTGCTCGGCAGGGAGTCTGCTTCTCCCTCTGACCCTCCCCCTCTCATGCTCTCTCTCTCTCTCTCATTCTCTCTCTCAAATAAATAAATAAAATCTTTAAAAAAAAAAAAATTAAAAAAAAAAAAAATTGACCACCATTGAGAATCCCATCCAGGTAACTGGTAGAGTTTGGAAAGACCTCTATGTTTTTGCAGGAATAACTTGTGGGACCCTCAGTCACAAGTTTCCATTCCCAGAGCATTACTGGACAGGAATTCCAGCTCTTGTCTGAGTCATCCTTTGATCATAGGATGGAAGCGAGTTTAGAGCATAAAAAATGTAAAGAAATTAATGACAGAGTGAACAGACCAATTGTTCACTCGCTCACACTACGTTTATGACATTTTTAAAGGGGGAGAGTTTAGGGCAGTGGAAGGAGTAATATTTGTAGGCAGCACTGGAAATTTTCAAAGAGAAACAGTAAATCATCCAATTAAATAATACAAAATCTGCCACTAAATTCTTCACTCCAATTAATAAAACCCTTTAAATGACACCACATATCCCACACTTCAATGAGTAGATGCTCATGATCAAAAACACATTATCCGCAATAAAATATGGTGTGATAGGAAATTTTACTTCATCATATTTCAGGTCTTCTCTGATACCAAGCCCATATTAAGGAAATTGAAGCAGTCATCAAAAATCTCCCAACAAACAAAAGCCCAGGGCCAGATGGCTTCCCAGGAGAATTCTACAAAACATTTAAAGTAGAAATAATACCTATTCTTCTGAAACTGTTCCAAAAAGTAGATATGGAAGGAAATCTTTGAAACTTGTTTTATGAGGCCACCATTACCTTGATCCCCAAACCAGACAAAGACCCCATCAAAAAGGAGAATTACAGACCAATATCCTTGATGAACATGGATGTAAAAATTCTCACCAAAATACTAGCCAGTAGGATCCAACAGTACATTAAAAGGATTATTCACCACGACCAAGTGGGATTTATCCTTGGGCTGCAAGGTTGGTTCAACATCTGCAAATCAATCAATGTGATACAATACATTAATAAAAGAAAGAGCAAGAATCATATGATCCTCTCAATAGAGGCAGAAAAAGCATTTGACAAAGTACAGCATCCTTTCTTGATCAAAATACTTCAGAGTATAGGGATAGAGGGTACGTACCTCAATATCATAAAAGCCATCTATGAAAAACCTACAGCGAATATCATTCTCAATGGGGAAAAACTGAGAGCTTTCCCCCTAAGGTCAGGAACATGGCAGGGATGTCCACTATCACCACAGCTATTCAACATAGTATTAGAGGTCCTAGCCACAGCAATCAGACAACAAAAAGAAATCAAAGGCATCCGAATCAGCAAAGAAGAAGTCAAACTCTCACTGTTTGCAGATGATATGATACTTTATGTGGAAAATCCAAAAGACTGTACCCCAAAACTGCTAGAACTCATACAGGAATTCAGTCAAGTGGCAGGATATAAAATCAATGCACAGAAATCAGCTGCATTTCTATACACCAACAACAAGATAGAAGAAAGAGAAATTAAGGAGTCAATCCCACTTACAATTGCACCCAAACCATAAGATACCTAGGAATAAATCTAACCAAAGAGGTAAAGAATCTGTACTCAGAAAACTATAAAATACTCATGAAAGAAATTGAGGAAGACACAAAGAAATGGAAAAACGTTCCATGCTCATGGATTGGAAGAACAAATATTGTGAAGATGTCAATGCTACCTAGAGCAATCTACACATTCAATGTAATCCCTATCAAAATACCATCCACTTTTTTCAAAGAAATGGAACAAATAATCGTAAAATTTGTATGGAACCAGAAAATACCCCAACTAGCCAGAGGAAGGTTGAAAAAGAAAAGCAAAGCTAGTGGCATCACAATTCCGGACTTCCAGCTCTATTACAAAGCTGTCATCATCAAGACAGTATGATACTGGCACAAAAACAGACACATAGATCAATGGAACAGAATAGAGAGCCCAGAAATGGACCCTCAACTCTATGGTCAACTAATCTTTGACAAAGCAGGAAAGAATGTCCAATGGAAAAAAGACAGTCTCTTCAACAAATGGTGTTGGGAAAATTGGACAGCCACATGCAGAAGAATGAAACTGGACCATTTCCTTACACCACACACAAAAATAGACTCCAAATGGTTGAAAGACCTCAATGTGAGACAGGAGTCCATCAAAATCCTAAAGGAGAACATAGACAGCAACCTCTTCGACCTCAGCCGCAGCAACTTCTTCCTAGAAAGATCGCCAAAGGCAAGGGAAGCAAGGGCAAAAATGAACTATTGGGACTTTGTCAAGATAAAAAGCTTTTGCACAGCAAAAGAAACAGTCAACAAAACCCAAAGACCACCGACAGAATGGGAGAAGATATTTGCAAATGACATATCAGATAAAGAGCTAGTATCCAAAATCTATAAAGAACTTATCAAACTCAACACCCAAAGAACAAATGATCCAATCAAGAAATGGGCAGAAAACATGAACAGACATTTTTCTAAAGAAGACATCCAAATGGCCAACAGACACCTAAAAAAGTGCTCAACATCGCTCGGCATCAGGGAAATCCAAATCAAAACCTCAATGAGATACCACCTCACACCAGTCAGAATGGCTAAAATTAACAAGTCAGGAAATGACAGATGTTGGCAAGGATGTGGAGCAAGGGGAACCCTCCTACACTGTTGGTGGGAATGCAAGCTGGTGCAGCCACTCTGGAAAACAGCATGGAGGTTCCTCAAAAAGTTGAAAATAGAGCTAGCATATGACCCAGCAATTGCACTACTGGGTATTTACCCGAAAGATACAAATGTAGGGATCCGAAGGGGTACATGCACCCCGCTGTGTATAGCAGCAATGTCCACAATAGCCAAACTATGGAAAGAGCCAAGATGTCCTTTGACAGATGAATGGATAAAGAAGATGTGGTATATATTTACAATGGAATATTATGCAGCCATCAAAAGGAATGAAATCTTGCCATTTGCAATGACACGTGGATAGAACTGGAGGGTATTATGCTGAGCGAAATAAGTCAATCAGAGAAAGAAATGTATCATATGACCTCACTGATATGAGGAATTCTTAATCTCAGGAAACAAACTGAGGGTTGCTGGAGTGGTGGGGGGTGGGAGGGATGGGGTGGCTGGGTGATAGACATTGGGGAGGGTATGTGCTATGGTGAGCGCTCTGAATTGTGTAAGACTGTTGAATCACAGACCTGTACCTCTGAAACAAATAATACATTATATGCTAAAAAAAAAAAAGAAGAAGAAGAAGATAGCAGGAAGGGAAAAATGAAGGGGTGGAAATCGGAGCGGGAGTCAAACCATGAGAGACTATGGACTCTGAGAAACAAACTGAGGGTTCCAGAGGGGAGGGGGGGAAGGGAGATGGGTTAGCCTGGTGAATGGTATTGAAGAGGGCACATACTGCAGGGAGCACTGGGTGTTATATGCAAACAATGAATCATGGAACACTACATCAAAAACTAATAATGTAATGTATGGTGATTAACATAATAAAAAAAAGAATTTTTAAAAAATTTTATGCAAACATGATATCTTTTTTTTTTTTTTTTCTGTGTTCTGGGTTTTTTTTTTTTTTTTTGGTGAAGAAGACCTACAACCAACTGCACCTTACTCTATCACAGGGCCACAGCCTTGCTACTCAAAGAGTGGTCCATAGACCATGAGCTGCAGCATCAATATCACTCAGGCACTTGTTAGAAATGCTGGACTCATATAATAAAAAGATAAATAAATTAATTAAGTTTTTTAAAAAAGAAATGCTGATCTCCTTGGCCCACCAGCACCTACTGAAGAAGAATCTGCATTTAAACTACAATCCTACGTGATTTACAGGCACTGTGAAGTTGGAGAAGTGTTGGTCTAGATTACATTTTCTCACATTCTAATTTGACCTTTGAGGCAAGGTCATTATTTGTGTTGGGAGCGGTCCTGCTCATTGGAGGTGTTTAGCAGCATACTTTAGACATTGCCAGATATGCCCAGGGGAAAATACCACCTCTGGTTGGAATCATTGGCACAGAGTTTGAAAAGTGGGAGCATCCTGACAGAATGCAATCAGTACCCATCCTTTTCTGCAATGATAACTTTGAGAAGCTCATTAAATTCTTCAAACCCCATGCCTCCATGGGGAATGGAGTTCACACTAGTGCTTCCTCACTGAATGGACTTCTAAAATTAGGCAATTCCTATAAGATGTTAAACTCAGATTATAGTGCAGAAAAAGATCTAAATATATTTAGATATATTTAGATATTTAGATCTAAATATATTTAGAGATATATTTAGATATATCTCTTACAATTAGCAAATATTTTATACTCACATTATAAGTCCTAGCTATGAACTTGTGATAGAAGTGTGAAATTCCTAATTGTTTTGGCAAAACTGTCATGAAGACAAGGAGTGTAGTGCCCAGAGATTTATATTAAAGGAACAAACATCATCTTTTTTGAAAAAGGGAAAAGTAACTTTCTAGAGATATCAGGGGTATCATCCACCATAAGTCAATGTTTTGAAGGACCTAAGGGACCTAGTCAGGACCAATTCCTCAGTCTTAAACAGGAGAAAACATTCACTCAAGAGTTGGATAAGGTGCTGGGGTTTAGATCTCTGAAAGGAGAAGAAGTCATAGAAAAAGAATAAGAAAAACTGACTTCACTTGGCTTATCACCTGGTTTCCTAGGAACAGAAATTCAACAGGAAAAATTTCCTTTCTGTCCACACTAGTGTCCCACAGGGAAATCATATGCCTAAAGGTGGGAGGAACAAGAGGGAAATGTGCCTAATGAGCGGACCAAAGCAGCTGTAAATACCTTCTCTGCTGCAGTCCCACAGTGCAGGCAACCTTGGGCTGGACAAGACCTGGTCATTTCTTGTGCAGTCCTAAGTCTGGATGGGCCACTGAAGTTTGACCCTTTCCTGCTCTCTGGGGACAGAGCTTCATCCTCCATCATCTACCAATCAGACAGGTATTTTGATTTCCAAGTAGTGACCTTCCTCTCTGAGACCGCATCTAGATGAGTTTTACCACCCAGTAGGAACTGCAGCAGAAGGTCAAGAGAATGAAAGTCAAGAGGTTTTAGCTGAGGTCACTTGAGGGCCAATCCAGCCTAGCCCAGAGCTGAGAGTTTGCTGTGGCTATTTGCTGGCTTGATTAAGAAATTTATTATTGATTCATTTATGTATTTATGATGCTAAATATAGAAGTGAATATTGTACTCAGAAATGCAAGGTTCAGTGTTAACAAATAATCATAATAATGGAAACCCAAGTAAACGGGACATGGGAAGAATAAAATAGAACATGAGACCTAGGATCTTTGCAATTAACCAGAGTAGAAAAGTCAAGTATTAGCTGTGGAGGGATATACAGTGAAGTGAGGACATGTCTTTTCATGTTTAGGATGGGATATATTGACTACATTTCCATACTGAGGAGAAAATCCAGATGAAAAAATTCTTCCAGGTAAACCCTTGCAAGAGCAGTATGTGAGAAACAACAAATGTTGGAGAGGTTGTGGAGAAAGGGGAACCCTCTCACACTGTTGGTGGGAATGCAAGTTGGTACAGCCACTTTGGAAAACAGTGTGGAGGTGTCTCAGAAAATTAAAAATAGAGCTACCCTATGACCCAGCAATTGCACTACTGGGTATTTACTCCAAAGACACAGATGTAGTGAAAAGAAAGGCCATATGCACCCCAATATTCATAGCAGCAATGTCCACAATAGCCAAACTGTGGAAAGAGCCAAGATGCCCTTCAACAGATGAATGGATAAAGAAGATGGGGTTCATATATACAATGGAATATTACTCAGCCATCAGAAAGGATGAATACCCAACTTCTACATCAACATGGATGGGACTGGAGGAGATTATGCTAAGTGAAATAAGTCAAGCAGAGAAAGTCAATTATCACATGGTTTTACTTATTTGTGGAACATAAGGAATAGCATGGAGGACATAAGGAGAAGGAACGGAAAAATGAAGGTGGGAAAATCAGAGGGGGAGATGAACTATGAGAGACTATGGACTCCGAGAAACAAACAGGGTTTGGGGGGAGGGGAGGGGGTATGGGTTAGCCTGGTGATGGGTATTAAGGAGGGCATGTACTGCATGGAGAACTGGGTGTTATATGAAAATAATGAATCCTGGATCACTACATCAAAAACTAATGATGTATTGTATGGTGACTAACATAACATAACAAAATTAAATTAAAAAAAAAAGAAACACACAAAAAAAGAGCAGTATGTGAAACATACATAGCAAAGCATCTCCTCTCTCGAGTATTCAAATGAAATTTTTTACATGTATTACGTGAAAAAAGGTATGCTGATGAGCTTCCTTTACAATTACCTCATTACCTGTGAGCCTGAATATGTCCTGACTTAGCTAGCCACCCACTTTCTCTGTTGAAAATCATCTGTGGAGTCCTTGGTGTTTGCACAGTGGGATCAGAGAGGTTTTATTCCTGTTTTTATTGCATTCTTTCAAGCAAAGATTTGCTGTTTATTTCACCAATTTAGTTATTTGCCATTTTGCTTTTTTATGTATGTGTAGATGTATTTGTGCAGAATATGTGAGTGTATAAATTTTGTGTGGTAAAGTTTCTGAGTTAGTCATATTCCTACTACTGTTTTTCTAGGGTTTTTTTTTCTGAAAGAATTGACCTGTCATATTAATATTATTCACTTGTGAATACCTCTTTTCCAAACACTGAAAGTGAATGTCCCTCTGCATACTTATTGCTCGCAAATCACCTTTATACATATATTTCAACTAGTGTTCACATCTTTGTGTTCCTCATTGTTCATTTTGGCCTTTTATTATTGGATCTCTTTCTAAAATAGAAATGCCATCACTTGAAAGGGATTCTATTTTATGTTTGACCAAGAATCACCTTTACCTTCCATAAACATACTTGTCCCATATCTCTTTGTGTGACATGAAACTAAAACTTTAGACACCAGTTTCTCTCCACATTAAAACACTTTTTCATACTCTTTTATTCCCGAGTCCTTGGCAATCTCATATAGATTTGGACCCATGTTAAGTTCATTTAATTATTACTCTTTTAAATCTATTCGTTCAAACGTTGGTTTTGGGACTTCCTTCAATTTCATTTCAAACAGTTGTTTTGAGCCATTCTGCTTCACCTAAGTGCAGTTTCACTGTTCTTTCTTTCAAAAGTTTCCTTTCTTTTAAAACTGTTCTGTGTTATACACAATTACCCATTCACACACTTTTAATTTGAATGTATAAAAAGACAGCAATGTGTATCATAAGTACACTTTATGTCTGGCACAATCTTTTTCTAGCTTTTTCTTCCCCAGCCTTCTGACTCATCAATACTTTATACTCATCCCGCTAGTCAACCAGTGTAATGCTGATTCAGTATTTCAACACCTGCATGACATTTCATGGTGTGGCTGTGCTATTTACACTCTTCATATTTTTTCCCATTAAATTACTATTATATCAATGCTACTAAATATTTTTATTTTTTTATTATTATGTTCAATTAGCCAACATATACTACATCATTAGTTTTTGATGTAGTGTTCAATGATTCATTAGTTGCATATAACACCCAGTGCTCATCACAACATATGCCCACCTTAATGCCTATCATCTTGTTACCCCATCCCCCCATGCCCCTCCCTTTTGTAATCCTGTTTCTTTCCCAGAGTCCAGAGTCTCTCATGGTTTGTCTCTCTCTCTGATTTCTTCCCATTCAGTTTTCCCTCCCTTCCCCTATGGTCTTCTGCACTATTCCTTATGTTCCACATATGAGTGAAACTACATGATAATTGTCTTTCTCTGCTTGACTTTTTTCACTTAGCATAATCCTCTCCAGTTCCATCCTTGTCGCTGCAAATGGTAGGTATTCATCCTTTCTGATGGCTGAGTAATATTCCATTGTATGTATGAACCACATCTTCTTTATTCATTAATCTGTTGAAGGGTATCTTGGCTCCTTCCACAGTTTGGCTATTGTCGACATTGTTGCAATGAACATTGGGGTGCATGTACCAAATATTTTAAAACACTTAATACTATGTTTCTCAAACAAAGCAGATTTTGTTCCCTAGGAGACACTGAGTAATGTTTGAAGACATGTTGGGCTGTCACACTGGGGAGGGGTCCTGGAGCCCAGGGACACTCTAAATACCATATAATGCACAGGACACACCCTGCAACAGAAAAGGCTCTGGCTCCGAATGTCTATAGTGCAGAGACTGAGAAACCCTAGGTTAAAGAATATCTGTATTTTTAAAAATATTTTTAAAGTAATCTCTACACCCAACATGGGATTTGAACTTACAACCCCAAGCTCAAGAGTACCATGCTATATAGACTGAGCCAGCTGGGCGCCCCAAAGAACATCTGTATTTTCAATATTTGTACCTGTCTTCAGATTCTCCCCAAGACATATAACACTTCACAATTCCGACAGCAAAATTCGAAAGTACCCCTTTGCTAATTGTTCAAAAATTCCAGCCCAATCAGTGTGACAGCCCTTTGAGTGTTTTCTCAGGGTGATGGGTGTGAAAGAGATTTCTTGTTGAGTTTTTAAACTATTAGTGAGCTCAAGCGAAGATTCCTATATTTGATCAACAAGTTCATTTGTCTATTACTATTATTACGTGTCCACATATGATATGCCTATTTATCTGTAATTATCAGCATTTCAAATAATTGTTGTAAATCAGTTTCTCTGTTGACTTTTAGTTAGATATTTTTGGTCATAATATAGTTTTAAATTTTATTAAATATACCTATCTTCTTAGTTCTGAGGTTTTTTGCCTTAAAAATAGTGGTTTGCTCTCCTGTGGTTTTAATATGTAATTTTCCAGATGTACATCTAAAACTGAATGGCCACTCCTAAACTGAAGTTTACACCTTTTGATTTTTTGTGAAATGTGTGAGATATGGAACCACTGAAATTCCTTTCATGTAGAAAGCTATTTGTGCCAACTTCCATTCAACAATCCAATCTTTGCCAACTAAATTGAAATGCAGCTTTGTCACGTAAATGCCCATATATAATAAGACCTAATTCCTGATTCATTCAACACATACTAAAAGAGCATCTGCTATGTGCCAGAAATTTCTAAGAATTTTATGTTGTACCCTTCTATTTCAAGGTCTTGGGGAATTTTATTATTTGTCCATGTTGATTTTGTGGAGTTCCTCCTCCTGTAGATCCTGTTTCAGTTAGTCCTCAAAACTCCCTTCAATGTTGTTGAAAAAGGTTGTGCTGAAACTGCTCTCTTTACACTGGTTTTATCTCCTCTGTCATTCTCTGTGTTTCATAATATCTCATTTTCTTGAATTTGTTTCTATATAAGTGCATATACATCCACACCCTTAAAGAAAAAGATGAACAGCACAGGTGAAGTTCTTGCTCCTTTGGTCCTATGTCAGAGTGACAGACAAGAGCACAGTGAGATAATGTGAGTCTGAGATAATATCCTCAGATGAGTCACATGAAGAGTACTCAGAGTAAGAGGATAGATTGCCACGGGGTGTGTAGGATTTTACAGAGTCTGGGGAGGCCTTTGCATGTTGGACAAAGAACAGAACTGTGAGTAGTTGTTCTCATCAGACTTGTCAAGAAAGTGACTAAAACCCACAGGCTAAGAATGACAAACATAAGAAAAGTGATAAAGGGCCTCGCCTCATCCTATATTGGACCAAATAAAAACCAATTAGTCAAATAAATATGGAAAAGGCACAGGAAAAACAAGTCTTCTGCTATCAGCTATCTGGTAAAAAAACACCAAATTTATTCTTTTTACTCATTTTTCTCTTGTGATGTTCAATCTCTAAGTGTTTCACATCATAAAGAAGTCATTACTTTGTCTTTTGAACAATTTATTTTTGCTCTTTTATTATTTTTGGTGGGTATAAATGGGATAAATCCAGGATTAGATGCCACCAGCACGAAGGAAGCTTTCCTTCCTCACAGTCTCTTAGGACAACTGAGCTTATTAGATCATTTTACTCTTTATGTTCATTGAATATCTCTCTCCTTCTCTCCCTCTCTCTTTCTCTCTCTGTTTATTGAACACAATTTTTTATGTTTCTTTATATACATGTCAGAATGTAGCCATTCCAAAATGGAACCTGAAGATGATTTGTCCCTGGGAAGCTACAAATAGGAATTTCTGGATACTATTTCCACATTCATTATGGGAAAGGTAATATTATATGTATGCATTCATATCCTAAACAGTGTGTTGGGGCAGGCAGGGGGGAGGTGAGAAGGACATAGAAGTAACACACACCAGGAGGATATGGTGTGCTGTGTTGTGTGTATGTGACTGTGTGTGTGTGTGTGTGTGTGTGTGCACATGTGCATGCGGGCTCCTTGATGGGTGAGAGCAGTCCTCAGAGCAGGGATGCATAGGCTCCTCTATTAAAAGTCTATATACATGTGTATCCTTATAACACACAGGCCAAATTCAATCAACAGATAATACTAGGAAGGCATGTTCAATTGACAGGATGCTAATGCAACCACATCATAAAGTGGGAGAAGTACATAGTGTGAACCAGGAACTCCCTGTGTCTTGAAATTTAAGCAGCTATGAAGCCACATGGTTCTAGGAAATTCACTGCCACCACCTCTCATCACTCTCCTTCTTGTCCATTCTCCTCAACACACTGGCTTCCTTCTGAGCCATGATTTTCTGACAGAAGCCGGTCCTCAGGGCCTTTACACCAGCCATTCCCTCTGCCAGGAAGACCTCTCATCTTCCAGACTCTCTTCCTTAAGGTCTCTGATCAAATGTCACCTTCTTAGCCAATCTTGACTGAAGACCCAACTTAAAACCCCACCCACTCTCTCTTTTAACCCACTTCTGTTTTGTTCATAGCATCTGTGCCCATCACATGATTATTTAATCTTAATATCTGTTCCTACCCTATCAGCTCATTGAATTGTAGAGACTTTTGCTTTTCAGCACCCTTTGCTTTATGACTAGGAATTTCTGAAACATGGTCAACACTCTATATAATGCTAACGTGCATGAAATAATCTCTAATTCAAACTGTACAATAACTGACCCTTTGGGGAACATCTGATGTTGTGATGGAAATTCCTAATCAGAGGGGAAATAGGGATCCCCTCAAGGGGTCCAGATCCATTCATAAAATATTAAAATTAGTATTTGGGCAATATAAATTATATCATTTCCACAATGTTAGCAGACTATTTGTGTGAAATTTGTTATGTTAATTTCCCCTGTGCTGGTAGTCACCTCCACCACATGGACCCAGGAAATGATACAGGAATTTCAGATTTTCTTCTTCTGGGATTGTCAGAGGAACCAGAACTGCAGTCCCTCATATTTGGGCTTTTCCTCTCCATGTACCTGATCACTGTGTTTGGAAACATGCTCATCATCCTGGCCATCAGCTCTGACTCCCACCTCCACACCCCCATGTACTTCTTCCTTGCCAACCTGTCCTTTGTAGACATCTGTTTCACCTCCACCACCATCCCCAAGATGCTGTGGAACATCCAGACTCAGAGCAAAATGATCACTTATGAAGGTTGCCTCAGCCAGATGTATTTCTTCATACTTTTTGCAGGATTAGACATCTTTCTCCTGACTGTGATGGCTTATGACCGCTTTGTGGCCATCTGTCACCCCCTGCACTACACGGTCCTCATGAAACCCTGGCTCTGTGAACTATTGGTTCTGGTGTCCTGGATCCTGAGTGTCTTGCATTCCTTCTTAGAAAGCTTAATGGTCTTGCAACTGTCCTTCTGTAGAAAGGTAGAAATTCCCCACTTTTTCTGTGAACTCAATCAAATGATCCAACTTGCCTGTTCTGACACCTTTCTTAATACCATGGTGATGTATTTTGCAGCTATGCTGCTGGGGGGTGCTCCCCTGGCTGGGGTCCTTTACTCTTACTCTAAGATAGTTTCCTCCATACTTGGGATCTCATCAGCTGAGGGCAAGTATAAAGCATTTTCCACCTGTGCATCTCACCTCTCAGTTGTCTCCTTATTTTATTGTACGGGCCTAGGAGTGTACCTTAGCTCTGCTGCTACCCAGAACTCCCATTCAAGCGCAGTAGCCTCTGTGATGTACACAGTGGTCACACCCATGCTGAACCCCTTCATCTACAGCCTGAGAAACAAAGACATAAAGGGAGCTCTGATGAGATTCTCTGGGATGGCAGTTCTAAAAGGGTCAATTGTCCTGGGCTGAAGAAGTGCCCATGGTTGCAGGGCCTGAGGCCTTAGATAGAAGTTGTGATTTTTTTTTTTTTTATGCAGACTGTGGAAGTAGTACTTGCTTCCCTAATTTATTTCTTAGAATTTCTATCTTTTTGTTTTTGACCTCTCTGTACAATGTATGTAACTCTTATTATTAAGCTTTGTGATATCTCTGATGCCCAAGAAATTGTCCCTTTGTCATTTTCCTACTCTCTCAATGTTATTCCTAACCTTGGATGTGAAATATTTGGAAGTTCTCATTTATTTCAAAGGACTACATGGATCTGCTAAGAATAATTTCTTCTCAAATAAAATATATCATAGTGAGTATTTTTCTTTTGTTTGACTGAATACTACAAGAATGGAAAATCTACTCTTAGCCACCACAGCTATTTATGTACATTTATAACAAAGAAAAATCTGAGACCACTGTGCTTCACTTTTGTGAACATCATTCCTTTGTAATATCACTACTTTAAGTGCTCTTCCTGAGAATGCAGACTTTGACGTACTGGTGGTTATAGTTGATCATGTACACATTAGGATCCTGTTTTTATACAGCTTGTGTCCACCATGCCTACCATAGTCACTGGCAAAAAAAAAAAAAAGAAAAGAAAAGAAACTCCATGTCTCCAAGTGGAATCTACACAGAAAGACAAATATGGAAAAAATAGATTGACATAATATGTAGGCCAAAAAAAAAAAATACATGTCTCCAAGTGGAATCTACACAGAATGACAAATATGGAAAAAATAGATTGACATAATATGGTCTTAGAGTCAAACTTGGCTTTAAGGATGATGAAGAAAAATATTAAGTCATGTATTTATTGCTATGCAAAATATTCCTTTCTCAGGCACTTCATCTACCTAACGAATTATGGAATACCAGGGTCCATTGGTAAGGTGTATTTATTAATATAAAAGACTGGTGGCATGATTGGGGTTTTATTAAATTATTTTTGGTTTCTGGATAAAAATTTCCAGTGCTACATACATACAAATATGATTCCTTCCATTTCTGTAAATGAAATATCTCCCGCTATGGGAAATTTTGCCATAACCTCTAAAGGGGCAGCGAATGAACAATATCAGTATCATCCATTATATACCATCTTCATAACCACAGGATGACTTACCAGGAAGCTTGGAATCCTGTCCAGGATGTGATTCTGAGTCACAAGTTTTGTGCACACATGTATGTCCTTCCGACCTTTCCATGTTACCTCAAAGGGGCCTCAGTGGACTCATCTTTAGTACAGTTACATGAAATAAACTTGAAGAACACAGTAATCATGAATGCTACCTTCAGTTATCAGAATAAATACCTAGAATAAAAAGAATCTGATTATTACAAATGCCCTCAGATCTTTCTGATTTGATTATTTTATCATTTAGTTGTTGCTGCAAACAAAGCATCCTAAAACAAAATGGCTTAATATAATGTCTTTATTATCAAAGGGGATTGCAGAGTAGGGAGTTGTTTTGATCTCTGCAGAGCTTCTCATGAGTCCTTAGTCAGGTGTGAATCTGTACATTGTGTTTTTAAGGCTGTTCTATGAGGTGTGTGGCTGTAGTGTTCTTCTGTCTTGATCCAATTTATGTCATTTTACTCCTTTCATATATGTAAGTAATCTTCTAGTTTACAAAAAAATGATGTTATCAAATGTGAATTGTCTTTATTTAATTCCACTGTTTAATATCCACATGTGAACCTTTCCTTTTTCACAATTGAAGAGAACTCTCTCATCCTGTTATGTGTGACTCAGCTAACTGTGCTCCAGATCTGACTCTGAGTCATGCACCACAGGAATTTTTTAATACTGATTAATATATTGGAGCATTATTACATGCAATAAACTGTACATATTTAAAGTGTACAACTCTAGGAATTGAAAGAGTCATTGAAAAATCATGGGTACATACTGCATGGTTCCATTTCCATAGAACTCAAGAGGGTGCACAATAAATTCTAACTGCTTTGTTATGCAATTGTTAGGGGGTAACCCCTCCAGCATTCTTTTTTCTTCTGAACACAATGTGGAATCATAAGCATAACTTCAAGTGGCGTTGTCAAGAAAGATGAAATATGTGGAAATACTTTGTGGGACAAAGAATGTTCAAGACTAAGGGTTATGTGTATGTAAATGTATGTATATTCATGTACATTTTATTTCACAAAAACACATTCACATGCATGGATGTACATGCACAAGGCTCATAACCCTCATTATAACTCATTATAACTCATCTATTGCACTGAAAGAAAGCTTTAGAGAAACTTGGAGGACAAGAAATTAAAAGAATGAACATTTGCATTCACATAAAATACTAGAAATATTGAAATTTAGACAAAAAAAATTTAGAGTATAACAGGTAGCCTTAATTTTCATAGTATATTTCTTTTCCTATCTTAATGTTCAGAAGCCTCAAAGACAAAACCACATTAACATTTATGCAAGGAGAACTTCTCCATACCAGCTAATAAGGCTGAATATCTCCAAACTGACTTTAGATTGTTCCTGTACTTAAGGTAGGGTTTCAACACACAGTGCCCTTACCCAAAGAAGCTAAGTGAATTATTTGAAAGGCTTAAATTCAGTTTCTTTAAATAAAATTTTATTGGAGAAATGTCTTTGTCCACTTTCCTATTGCTGCTATCACCAATTACCACACTGAAGATTTAAAAGAAACAAAATTATACTCTTCCAGTCCTGGAGGTCAAAGCCAAAAATGAATCTCTTTGGGCTAAAATCAAGATGTCTCTGCAAGACACAGAGAGCATGAATTCCTCCTGCCTAGATACGTGATTCTGGGTTGCCATTTTTTCTCCACAAAAATGCATATCATTCCAAACTCTACTTGGTACCTGAATAGGATCTGGATTATAGAGACTTTTTTTAAAGACTTATTTATTTTTCTGAGAAAGAGAGAACAAGAGCAGGAGGGAGAGGGGGCAGGTGGAGAGGGAGGGGAATCTAGATTTCTCCCATTGAGACTGGAGACCAAAGCAGGGCTTGATCCGAGGACCCTGAGATCATGACCTGAACCCGACCTGAAACCAAGTCTCATGCTCAATGGACTGAACCACCCAGGTGCCCCTAGTGTCACTTTTTAACAGGGTTCAGCATGAGTGTGACCATGGTGTACATCACTGGGGCTGTTGCACTTGTGTGCACCTAGGAACGTACAGTAAAATAAGGACACAGCTGAGAGGTGAGACACAGGTGGAAAATGCTTTATACTTGCCCTGAGCTGAATGACACCCAAGTATGGAGGAAACTATCTTAGTGTAAGAGTAAAGGACCTCCACAAAAGCAACAGCACTCAGCAACAAAATAGCAAAATACATCACCAAGTTATTAAGAAAGTTATCATAACAGGAAAGTTGGACTATTTCATTGAGTTTACAAAAAATAGCAGTGGATATGTAATTGTATGCAGAAGGAAAGCCACAACATCATTAAACTTTGTAAGAAGGAATTCAGGATATATGTGATGTAGGGCAGAAGAACCAGCAGTCCACGGAGCTGGGGATTCACGATGACTGTATAGTGCAGGGGGTGGGAGAGGGCTACCAACCAGTCATAGGCCATCGTGGCCAGGAGAAAGTCATCCAGTACAGCAAAGAGTGTGAAAAAGTGACTAACCTCCAGGGAAAGAGCATAGGTGTCGAGAAACAAAAGTCTGCATAGTTCAGTGATGGAGAAGATAAGCAAATAAAAGATCAGATAGAATGTCAGAAGGTGACAGGTGCTATGAAGAAAAATCCAGTAAAAAGGAAAGAGTGCATGGAGATGTTGTTTTTTACTGGTTGCTTGGATACGCCAGCACACTTTTACACAGAGGCCTCAAGAGGAGACAGCAGGAGACACAGGGTTATCCAGGGAAGTGTGTGCCCATCTGAGGGAATAACCTGGTCAAAGACTCTGAGAAAATAGGAGTCCACAATGGTGGAGGAGTAGGAGAATTTAGTTTGGTCTGGTCCCAGGAATTCAGCTAGATAGCTATCAAATCATTCTGAACACCTGTAAACTGAGCCGGAGATCTAAGAAAAGAATAGCTACAACTCTACAAATAGAAAAGCAACCACTTTCTGCAAGGTAGGAGGTGCAGAGAAGTGAATCCAAGGCAATATATGGGAAGATAAGCTGCGGGGGCAGGGAGCCTCCATAAGCCCGCTACCAGAAAGTGATACAGCAGCAGAGCACAAAATCAGATCTTTTAGAAGTCTGCTCCAGTGAGGGACATCCCACCTGAAAGGTGCTCAGGTGGCTAATTGGGGGCAGAACTCTAGGTGGATCAGTGTGGTCCCAGGATCCCCAGGGTCACAGGAAGACTTGGGGGTGGGTGTGAGTGCAGCAGATTTCCCAGGCATCAGAACCAGGAAGCTGGCTGCAAACAGTGAGCCCTGGAGTGGACTCTCAACTCCAGATTGCCATAAACTGCAAACCGTGGCACAATTAGGTGACTGCTCCCCAAGCAGGGGCCCAGCAAGTGGCAGAACCAATGAGACCTCCCTTCCTCCCACCAAGAGGAGTGGTGCAGGAGCACACTGCAGGAATCTGCAGGGTTTTCAGACTCCAAACAGGGTCATGTGCCTGAGATAGAAATGTTCAGTCACAGGCTGGGTGAGAATGGAGTGTGGGCAGAGACCAGGGAGACAGGAACGATTAACTACTTTCTCTGAGGGTGCACTGAGGAGTGGGGCCTGGAGCTTTCAGCTCCAGGCCAGAGATTGGGAAGCCACCATTTTCATTCTCATTCTCTAAAGCTGCGAGGAAAGCCTTCAGGGAACAAAAGCCACATAGAGCAAACTGGAGCAGATTACTTAGCCTGGGTGCCCTGCCAAGGGTGGTACAATCCCCCCTGGAGCAAATACACCTGAGATTCAATGCAACAGGTCCCTCCCTTAGAAGATCAGCCAAGACCAAGTTTACTGCTCAATGAGAACTGCAAAACTCCAGCACTAGGGGAATACAGCACATAATCCACTATCATAGCTTTAGTCCCATGATTATTTAGTCTTTCAATTTTAAATTTTTATTTTTTTCTCTTTCCTTTTTCAACCAATTTCTTATTTTATCAACTTTTTAAAAATCTTTTTTTAATTTTCATTTTTATAGTTACATTCTATCCCTTCATTGTATTTAAATTTTTTTTGTATATATATGTTTCTCTTTCTTTACAATTTTGGAATACAGTTTCTCCTAACAGACCAAAACACACCCAAAATAGATTGTATTCACCTATCTGATCATATTCTCTTTTCTTTTTTTTTTTGTTCTTCCCTTTTTTGTTTTTTTGTTGTTTTTTTGTTTCGTTTTGCTAAAGTCTTTTAATTTTCATCTTTAGAGTTATATTCTATCCTTCAGTGTATTTAATTTTATTTTTGTATATATACACTCTTCTTTCTTTACAATTTTGAGATATAGTTTCTTCTAACAAACTGACCAAAATACACTCAAGATATGGTGTATTGCTCTGCTCTGTTCACCTGTCTGTTTATATCTCGTCCTTTTATTGTTGTTGGTTTTTTCTCTTTTGTTTTCTCTTGTCTTTTAATTTTCATTTTTACAGTTACATTCTATCCTCTCATATTTAATTTTATTTTTGTACACACATAACTTTTTCTTTCTTTACAATTTTGGGATACAGTTTTCTAACAGACCAAAACACACACAGGATCCAGTATATTGCTCTGTTCTGTTCACTGGTCTGATTATATTCTCTCTCTTTTTTCTTTCTTTTATTTTTTTAATATGTATTTATTTATTGGTTTTTTGGTCTCTTCTGATTAAGTGTATATTTCTCTGGGGTCGTTGTTGCCATTTTAGTATTTTGTTCTCTTGTTCATCTATTCTTTCTGGACAGAATGACAAAACAGAAAAACTCACCTCGAAAAAGAGAACAAGAGGCAGTACTGACTGTCAGGGATCTAATCAGTATGGACATAACTAAGATGTCAGAACTAGAGTTCAGAATAATGATTATAAAGATACTAGCTGGGCTTGAAAAAAGCATAGAAAACACTAGAGTATCACTTTTTGGAGAAATAAAGGAACTAAAATCTAAAGAAGTAGAAATCAAAAAGGCTATTAATGAAATGAAAACAAAAATGGAGGCTCTTAGTGCTAGGATAAATGAGGCAGAAGAGAGAATTAGTGATGGAGAATAAAGAAGATGAGAAAAAGAGAGATAAACAACTACTGGATCATGAGAGGAGAATTTGAGAGATAAGTGATACCATAAAGCAAAACAATATTAGAGATCCATGAGATCATGAGAGGAGAATTTGAGAGATAAGTGATACCATAAAGCAAAACAATATTAGAATAATTGGAACCCCAGAAGAAGAGGAAAAAGAGGGGCAGAAGGTATATTGGAGCAAATGATAGTGGAGAACTTCCTTATCTGGGGAAGAAAACAGGCACTCAAATCAAAGAGGCACAGAGAACTCCTCTCCAAATTAATAAAAATAGGCCAACACCCTGACATATAATAGTGAAACTTGCAAATCTAAGAGACAAAGAAAAAGTCCTGAAAGCAACCCAGGACAAGAGGTCCATAACCTACAAGGGTAAAAACATTAGATTGGCAGCAGACCTATCCACAGAGTCCTGGCAGGCCAGAAAGGACTTTCATGATATATTCAGGGTGTTAAATGAGAAAAATATGCAGCCAAGAATACTTTATACAGATGGATGACATTCAAAATAGAAGGAGAGATTAAAAAGCTTCCAGGACAAACAGAAGCTAAAAGAATTTGTGATCACCAAACCAGTCCTGCAAAAAAATTTTAAAAGAGATTCTTTAAGCAAAGAGAGAGCCCAAAAGTAACATAGACTAGAAAGGAACAGAGACAATATGCAGAAATAGTCACATTACAGTTAATACAATGGTACTAAATTCATATCTTTGAATGGTTACTCTGAATGTAAATGGGCTAAATGTACCAATCAAAGCACACAAGGTATCAGATTGGATAAAAAAGCAAGACCCATGCACATGCTGTCTACAGGAGACTCATTTTAGACCCAAAGACACCTCCAGATTTTTTTTTTTAATTTTTTATTGTTATGTTAATCACCATACATTATATCATTAGTTTTAGATGTAGTGTTCCATGATTCATTGTTTGTGCATATCACCCAGTTCTCCATGCAGAACGTGCCCTCTTTAATACCCATCACCAGGCTAACCCATTCTCCCACCCCCCTTCCCTCTAGAACCCTCAGTTTGTTTTTCAGAGTCCATCGTCTCTCATGGTTCTTCTCCCCCTCCGATTTCCCCCCCTTCATTCTTCCCCTCCTGCTACATTCTTCTTCTTCTTTTTTTTTTCTTAACATATAATGTATTATTTGTTTCAGAGGTACAGATCTGTGATTCAACAGTCTTGCACAATTCACAGCGCTCACCATAGCACATACCTTCCCCAGTGTCTATCACCCAGCCATCCCATTCCTCCCACCCCAACCCCCACTCCAGCAACCCTCAGTTTGTTTCCTGAGATTGAGAATTCCTCATATCAGTGAGGTCATATGATACATGTCTTTCTCTGATTCACTTATTTCGCTCAGCATAATACCCTCCAGTTCCATCCACGTCGTTGCAAATGGCAAGATCTCATTCCTTTTGATGGCTGCATAATATTCCATTGTATATATATACCACCTCTTCTTTATCCATTCGTCTGTCGATGGACATCTTGGCTCTTTCCACAGTTTGGCTATCGTGGACATTGCTGCTATAAACATCAGGGTGCACGTACCCCTTCGGATCCCTACATTTGTATCTTTGGGGTAAATACCCAGTAGTGCAATTGCTGGATCATATGGTAGCACTATCTTCAACTTTTTGAGGAACCTCCATACTGTTTTCCAGAGTGGTTGCACCAGCTTGCATTCCCACCAACAGTGTAGGAGGGTTCCCCTTTCTCTGCATCCCCGCCAACATCTGTCCTTTCCTGACTTGTTAATTTTAACCATTCTGACTGGTGTGAGGTGGTATCTCATTGAGGTTTTGATTTGGATTTCCCTGATGCCGAGTGATGTTGAGCACTTTTTCATGAAGACACCTCCAGATTTAAAGTAGGGGAATGCAACACCATTTATCATGCTAATGGACATCAAAAGTAAGCTAGAGTGGCAATCCTTATATCAGACAAATTAGATATTAAACCAAAGAATCTAATAAGAGATGAGAAAGGACACTATATCATATTTAAAGGGTCTATCCAAAAGAAGATCTAACAATTGTAAATATTTATGCCGCTAACATGGGAGCACCCAATTATAAGAGCCAATTAATAACAAAATTAAAGAAACATACTGATAATAATTCAATAATAGTAGGGGACCTTAAGACCCCACTCACTGCAATGAACAGATCATCTAAGCAGATCAACAAGGAAACAAGGGTTTTGAAAGACACACTGGCCCAGGTGGACTTCACAGATATATTCAGAACATTCCATCCTAAAGCAACAGAATACACATTCTTCTCGAGTGTACATGGAACATTCTCCGGAATAGATCACATACTGGGTCACAAATCAGGTCTCAAACAGTACCAAAAGATTGGGATTATTCCCTGCATATTTTTGGACCACAATGCTTTGAAACTAGAACTTAATCACAAAAGGAAATTTGGAAAGAACTCAAATACATGGAGGCTAAAGAGCATCCTACTAAAGAATGAATGAGTCAACCAGGAAATTAAAGAAGAATTTTAAAAATGCATGGAAACAAATGAAAATGAAAACAACTGTTCAAAACCTTTGGGATGCAGCAAAGGCAGACCTAAGAGGGAAGTATATACCAATACAAACCTTTACAAGAATAAACAAAGGTCTCAAATACACAACCTTACCCCTAAAGGAGCTTGAGAAATAACAGCAAATAAAGCCTAGTCCAGCAGGAGAGGAGAAATAATAAAGATCAGAGCAGAAATCAATGAAATAGAAACCAAAAGAACAGTAGAACAGATCAACGAAACTAGGTACTCATTCTTGAAAGAATTAATAAGATTGATATACCCCTGGCCAGACTTATCAAAAAGAAAAGAGAAAGGACCCAAATAAATAAAATCATGAATAAAGAGGAGAGATCACAACCAATGCTGAAGAAATACAATTATAAGAACATATTATGAGCAACTATGTGCCAACAGAGTAGGCAATCTGGAAAAAATGGATGCATTCCTAGAGAAGTATAAACTACCAAAACTGAAACAGTAAGAAATAGAAAACCTGAACAGGCCCATAACCAGTAAGGAAATTGAAGCAGTATTCAAAAATCTCCCAACAAACAAGAGCCCAGGACTGGATGGTTTCCCAGGGCAATTCCTCCAAAAATTTTAAAGAAGAATTAATACCTGTTCTACTGAAGCTATTAGAAATAGAAATGGAAGTTGAATATCCAAACACTTTTTTTGAGCCCAGCATGACCTTGATCCTAAAACCAAAGACCCCAACAGAGAGGAGAATTACATACCAATATCCTGATGAACATGGATGCAAAAATGCTCACCAAAAAACTAGCCAATAGGATCCAACAGTACATTAAAAGGGTTATTTACCATGACCAAGTGGGATTTATTCTTGGGCTATAAGGGTGGTTCAACATCCACAAATCAATCAATGTGATACACTACATAAATAAAAGAAAGGACAAGAACCATACGATCCTCTCAATAGATGCAGAAAGGCATTTAACAAAGAAGAGAATCCTTTCTTGATTAAAACTCTTCACAGTGTAGGGATAGAGGGAATATACTTCTATATCATAAAAGCCATGTATGAAAAGCCCACAATGAATATCATTCTCAATAGGGAAAAAATGAGAGCATTCCACCTAAGGTAAGGAACATAGCAAGGATGTCAACTATCACCACTGCTGTACAACATAGTACTAGAAGTCCTAGCCTCAGCAATCAGACAATGAAAAGAATAAAAGGCATCTGAATTGGCAAAGAAGAAGTCAACCTCTCACTCTTTGCAGAAGACATGATACTCTATGTGGGAAACCCAAAAGACTCTGCCCCTAAATTGCTAGAATTCATAAAGGAATTCAGCAAACTGGCAGGATATAAAATCAATGACAGAAATTAATTGTATTTCTATACATTAACAATGAGACAAAAGAAAGAGAAATTAAAGAGTTGATCCCATTTACAATTGCCCTCAAAACCATAAGAAACCTAGGAATAAACCTAACCGAAGAGGCAAAGGATCTGTACTCAGAAAACTATAGAACACTCATGAAGTTCTCTTTCTCTTTTCATGAAAGAAATTAAGGAAGACACAAAGAAATGGAAAATTTTCCTTGCTCATGGATTGGAAGAACAAATATTGTTTAAAATGTCTATGCTACCTAGAGCAATCTACACATTCAGTGCAATCCCTATCAAAATACCATCAATTTTTTTCACAGAGCTGGAACAAATAATCCTAAACCTTGGATGGAACCAGAAAAGACCCCAAATATCCAGGGGAATGTTGAAAAAGAAAACCAAAGCTGGTAGCATCACAATGCCTGACTTCAAGCTGTATTACAAAGCTGCGATCATCAAAACAGCATGGTACTGGCACAAAAAACAGACACATAGATCAATGGAACAGAATAGAGAGCCCAGAAATGGACTCTCAACTCTGTGGTCAACAAATCTTCAACAAAGCATTGAAAGAATATCCAATGGAAAAAAGACAGTCTCTTCAATAAATGGTGCTGGGAATATTGGACAGCCACATGCAAAAGATTGAAGCTGGATCATTTCCTTGCACCATACACAGAAATAGACTCAAAATGGATAAAAGACCTAAATGTGATATAGGAATCCATCAAAATCCTAGAGGGGAACACAGGTAGCAAGCTCTGTGACCTCAGCCACAGCAACTTCTTTCTAGACATGTCTCCAAGGCAAGGGAAACAAAGTAAAAAATGAATTATTGGGACTTCATCAAGATAAAAAGCTTTTGCACAGCAAGGAAACAGTCGACAAAACCAAAAGACAACCAACAGAATGGGAGAAGATATTTGAGAATGACATAACAGATAAAGGGCTAGTATCCAAAATCTATAAAGAACTGATCAAACTCAACACCTAAAGAATAAATAATCTAATCAAAAAATGAGCAGAAGACATGAGCAGACATTTCACCAAAGAAGACATAAAAATGGCCACAGACACATGAAAAAATGCTCCACATCACTTGGCATCAGGGAAATACAAATCAAAACCACAGTAAGATACCACCGCACATGGGTCACAATGACTAAAATTAACAAGTCAGGAAACAACAGATGTTGGCAAGGTTGTGGAGAATGAGGAACCTCTTACACTGTTGGTGAGAATGCAAGCTGGTGCAGCCACTCTGGAAAACAATATGGAGATTCCTCAAAATGTTGAAAATAGAGCTACCCTATAACCCAGCAATTGCACTCACTGCTAGGTATTTACCACGAAGATACAAATGTAGTGATCCAAGGGGCACCTGCACCCCAATGTTCAGAGCAGCAATGTCTACAATAGCCGAACTATGGAAAGAGCTGAGATGTCCATCAACAGATGAATGGTTAAAGAAGATGTTATACACACACACACACACACACACATACACAATGGAATACTACTCAGCATGAAAAAAGGAAATCTTGCCATTGCAACAACATGGATGGAACTAGATGGTATTATGATAAGCAAAATAAGTCAATCAGAGAAAGACAATTATCATATGACCTCACTGATATGTGGATTTTAAGAAACAAAACAGAGGATCATAGGGGAAGAGAGGAAAAAATAAACAAGATGAAACCAGAGAGGGAGACAAACCATAAGAGACTCTTAATCATAGGAAGCAAACTAAGGGTTGCTGGAGGGGAAGGAGGTGGGGGAGCAGGGTAACTGGGTGATAGACATTAAGGAGGGCACGTGATGTAATGAGCACTGGGTATTATATAAGACTAATGAATCATTGACCTCTACCTCTGAAACCAATAACACATTATATGTTAATTAATTGAATTTAAATTTAAATTAATTTAAAAGACTCTGAGAAAAGACTTTTTTAAATAACTTTTAAGATTTGAGTTTGGGGAGTGGAGCAAGATGTCAGAGGAGTAGGAGACCTGGATTTCGTCTGGTCCCAGGAATTCAGCTGGATAGGGATCAAACCATTCTGAACACCTACGAACTCAACAGGAGATTGAAGAAAAGAATAGCAACAACTCTCTGAACAGAAAAGCGACCACTTTCTGGAAGGTAGGACGTATGGAGAAGTGAATCCGAGGCGATATTCGGGAGGATAGGCGGCGGGGGAGGGGCTGCCGTCGGCCGCTTCTGGCAAGTGATAGAGCCATGGAGCACAAAATCGAACTTGTAGAAGTCTGCTCCGCTGAGAGACGTCACTCTGGTGGCTAAGCGGGGGGTGGAACTCTCGCGGTACAGTGTGGTCTCAGGACCCTCGGGGTCACAGAAAGACCGGGGGTGCCTGAGTGCGGCAGAGCTCCCAGGGATCGGAGCAGGGAAGCCGGCTGCAGAGACGGAGCCCAGGCGCGGGCTCTCAGCTCGGGGTTGCCATAAACCGTGATCCGCGGCACAGTCGGGCCACTGCTCCTCCAGCAGGGACCCAACAAGCGGCAGATCCGGGGAGACTCACCTTCTTCCCCCGGGAGGAGCGGCGCGGGAGCTCACCGCGGGGATCTGCTGGGTTTGGAGACTCCACCCGGGGTCGGGTGCCAGAGATAGAAACGCTCGGTCACAGGCCAGGTGAGCACGGAGTGCGGCCGGAGACCGGGGAGACGGGAGTGACTGACTGCTTTTCTCTGGGGGCGCACTGAGGAGCGGGGCCCCGAGTTCTCGGCTCCTCCGGGGCGGAGACTGGGAGGCCGCCATTTTCACTCTCCGCCTCCAAAGCTGTACGGAAAGCTTGCAGGGAACAAAAGCTCCCGAGAGCAAACCCGAGCGGATTACTTAGCCCGGACCGGCAAGGGCGGGGCAATTCTGCCTCCGGCAAAGACATTTGGGAACCACGGCAACAGGCCCCTCCCCAGAAGATCAGCGAGAACAGCTTCCAAGGCCAAGTTTACCGAACAATGAGAACAGTAGAACGCCAGCACTAGGGGAATACTGCACATAGAATCCATGGCTTTTCTTTTTTTTTTTTTAGATTTTTTATTGTTATGTTAATCCCCATACATTACATCATTAGTTTTAGATGTAGTGTTCCATGATTCATTGTTTGTGTATAACACCCAGCGCTCCATGCAGCAGCATCCATGGCTTTTTTACCATGATTCTGTAGTCTTTCAAAGTTAATTTTTTTTTGAATTTTTCTTTTTCCCTTTTTCAACCAATATCTTATCAATCCCTTTTTTAAAGAACATTTTTATTTTTCATTTTTAGAGTCATATTCTATCCCTTCATAGTAGTTACCCGTATTTTTGGCATATATATATAAATTGTTCTCTCTTTAAAATTTTGAGATAGTTTCTTCTAACAGATCAAAATATACCCTAAAACTCTAGTGTATGGTTTTTTTCTACTCCCCTGCCTGATCACATTCTCTCCCTTTTTATTTTTTTTAAATCCTCTTCTTTCTTTTTTCAAACAACTTCTTATCAATTCCTTTTATAAAATTTTTTATAATTTCCATCTTTACAGTCATATTCCATCCCTTCATCATACCAACCCTTATTTTTGTACATATATAAGTTTTTCTTTCTTTAAAATTTTGGGAGGCACTTTCTTCTAACAGACTAAAATACGCCCAAAATCTAGTGTGTGCCACTGATCTATATACCAGCCTGATCATATTTGATCATATTCTGGGTTTTTTTTTGTTTTGTTTTGTTCTGTTTTTGTTTGTTTTAATCTTTATCTTTTTCTTTTTCTTTTTCTTTTTTTTTTTTCTTTTTTCTCCCTTTCCCTTTCTTTTCCCACTGCTTCAGGTCTTTCCTGATTTGTTTAGAGTACATTTTCTGGGGACGTTGTTACCCTGTTAGCATTTTGTTCTCTCATTAATCTATTCTCCTCTGGACAAAATGACAAGACGGAAAAAATCACCTCAACAAAAAGAACAAGAGGTAGTACCGACTGCCAGGGACCTACTCAATATGGACATCAGTACAATGTCGGATCTAGAGTTCAGAATCATCACTTTAAAGATACTAGCTAGGCTTGAAAAAAGCATGGAAGTTATTAGAGAAACCCTTTCTGGAGAAGTAAAAGAACTAAAATCTAACCAAGTAGAAATCAAAAAGGCTATTAATGAGGTGCAATCAAATATAGGGGCACTACCTGCTAGGATAAATGAGGCAGAAGAGAAAATCAGTGATATAGAAGACCAAATGATGGAAAATAAAGAAGCTGAGAAAAAGAGAGGTAAACAGCTACTGGATGATGAGGCAGAATTCGAGAGATAAGCGATACCATAAGACGAAACAACATTAGAATAATTGGGATCCCAGAAGAAGAAGAAAGAGAGAGAGGTGCAGAAGGTATAATGGAGCAAATTATAGCAGAGAACTTCCCTAATTTGGGGAAGGAAACAGGCATCAAAATCCAGGAAGCACAGAGAACCCCTCTCAAAATCAATAAAAATAGGTCAACACCCCGACATCTAATAGTAAAACTTACGAGTCTCAGAGACAAAGAGAAAATCCTGAAAGCAGCTCGGGAGAAGAGATATGTAACCTACAATGGTAGAAATGTTAGATTGGCAACAGACCTATCCACAGAGACCTGGCAAGCCAG
This sequence comes from Phoca vitulina, assembly GCF_004348235.1. Taxonomy (NCBI): domain Eukaryota; kingdom Metazoa; phylum Chordata; class Mammalia; order Carnivora; family Phocidae; genus Phoca; species Phoca vitulina. Next base: position 374,650 of record NW_022589716.1, read on the forward strand.
AAAGGACTGGCAGGATATATTCAGAGCACTAAATGAGAAAAATATGCAGCCAAGAATACTATATCCAGCTAGGCTGTCATTGAAAATTGAAGGAGAGATAAAAAGCTTCCAGGACAAACAAAAACTAAAGGAATTTGCAAACACAAAACCAGCCCTACAAGAAATCTTGAAAGGGGTCCTCTAAGCAAAGAGAGAGCCTAAAAGCAACATAGACCAGAAAGGAACACAGACAATATACAGTAACAGTCACCTTACAGGCAATACAATGGCACTAAATTCCTATCTTTCAATAGTTACCCTGAATGTAAATGGGCTAAATGCCCCAATCAAAAGACACAGGCTACCAGATTGGATTAAAAAACAAGACCCATCGATATGCTGTCTGCAAGAGACTCATTTGAGACCCAAAGACACCCCCAGATTGAAAGTGAGGGGGAGGAAATACATTTACCATGCTAATAGACACCAAAAGAAAGCTGGGGTGGCAATCCTTATATCAGACAACTTAGATTTTAAACCAAAGACTGTATTAAGAGATGAGGAAGGACACTATATCCTACTTAAAGGGTCTATCCAACAAGAAGATCTAACAATTGTAAATATCTATGCCCCTAACATGGGAGCAGCCAATTATATAAGGCAATTAATAACAAAAGCAAAGAAACACATTGACAACAATACAATAATAGTGGGGGACTTTAACACCCCCCTCACTGAAATGGACAGATCGTCTAAGCAAAAGATCAACAAGGAAATAAAGACTTTAAATGACACACTGGACCAAATGGACTTCACAGACATATTCAGAACATTCCATCCCAAAACTATGGAATACACATTCTTCTCTAGTGCCCATGGAACATTCTCCAGAATCGATCACATCCTAGGTCACAAATCAGGTCTCAACTGGTACCAAAAGATTGGGATCATTGCCTGCCTATTTTCAGACCACAATGCTTTGAAACTAGAACTCAATCACAAGAGGAAAGTCGGAAAGAACTCAAATACATGGAGGCTAAAGAGCATCCTACTAAAGAATGAATGCATCAACCAGATTAACCAGATTAACAAGATTGATAAACCCCTGGCCGGACTTATCAAAAAGAAAAGAGAAATGACCCAAATCAACAAAATCATGAATGAAAGAGGAGAGATCACAACCAACACCAAAGAAATACAAACAATTATAAGAACATATGAGCAACTCTATGCCAGCAAATTAGATACCTTGGAAGAAATGGATGCATTCCTAGAGATGTAACAACTACCAAAACTGAACCAGGAAGAACTACAAAACCTGAACAGACCTATAACCACTAAGGAAATTGAAGCAGTCATCAAAAATCTCCCAACAAACAAAAGCCCAGGGCCAGATGGCTTCCCAGGGGAATTCTACCAAACATTTCAAGAAGAATTAGTACCTATTCTTCTGAAACTGTTCCAAAAAATAGAAATGGAAGGAAAACTTCCAAACTCATTTTATGAGGCCACCATTAGCTTGATCCCAAAACCAGACAAAGACCCCATCAAAAGGAGAATTACAGACCAATATCTTTGATGAACATGGATGCAAAAATTCTCACCAAAATACTAGCCAATAGGATCCAACAGTACATTAAAAGGATTATTCACCACGACCAAGTGGGATTTATCCCTGGGCTGCAAGGTTGGTTCAACATCCGCAAATCAATCAACATGATACAAGACATTAATAAAAGAAAGAACAAGAACCATATGACCCTCTCAATAGATGCAGAAAAAGCATTTGACGAAGTACAGCATCCTTTCTTGATCAAAACTCTTCAGAGTATAGGCATAGAGGGTACATACCTCAATATCATAAAAGCCATCTATGAAAAACCTACAGCGAATATCATTCTCAATGGGGAAAAACTGAGAGCTTTCCCCCTAAGGTCAGGAACGCGGCAGGGATGTCCACTATCACCACTGCTATTCAACATAGTATTAGAAGTCCTAGCCACAGCAATCAGACAACAAAAAGAAATCAAAGGCATCCAAATCAGCAAAGAAGAAGTCAAACTCTCACTGTTTGCAGATGATATGATACTTTATGTGGAAAACCCCAAAGACTCCACCCCAAAACTGCTAGAACTCATACAGGAATTCAATAAAGTGGCAGGACATAAAATCAATGCACAGAAATCAGCTGCATTCCTATACACCAACAACAAGTCAGAAGAAAGAGAAATTAAGGAGTCGATCCCATTTACAATTGCACCCAAAACCATAAGATACCTAAGAATAAATCTAACCAAAGAGGCAAAGGATCTGTACTCAGAAAACTATAAAATACTCATGAAAGAAATAGAGGAAACACAAAGAAATGGAAAAACGTTCCATGCTCATGGATTGGAAGAACAAATATTGTGAAGATGTCAATGCTACTTAGAGCAATCTACACGTCAATGCAATCCCCATCAAAATACCATCCACTGTTTTCAAAGAAATGGAACAAATAATCTTTTTTTTTAAATTTTTTTATTGTTATGTTAATCCCCATACATTACATCATTAGTTTTAGATATAGTGTGGAACAAATAATCTTAAAATTTGTATGGAACCAGAAAAAACCCCGAATAGCCAGAGGAATGTTGAAAAAGCAAAGCAAAGCTGGTTGCATCACAATTCCGGACTTCCAGCTCTATTACAAAGCTGTCATCATCAAGACAGTATGGTACTGGCACAAAAACAGACACATAGATCAATGGAACAGAATAGAGAGCCCAGAAATGGACCCTCAACTCTATGGTCAACTAATCTTTGACAAAGCAGGAAAGAATGTCCAATGGAAAAAAGACAGTCTCTTCAACAAATGGTGTTGGGAAAATTGGACAGCCACATGCAGAAGAATGAAACTGGACCATTTCCTTACACCACACACAAAAATAGACTCCAAATGGTTGAAAGACCTCAATGTGAGACAGGAGTCCATCAAAATCCTAGAGGAGAACACAGGCAGCAACCTCTTCAACCTCAGCCTCAGCAACTTCTTCCTAGAAACATCACCAAAGGCAAGGGAAGCAAGGGCAAAAATGAACTATTGGGACTTCATCAAGATAAAAAGCTTTTGCAAAGCAAAGGAAACAGTCAACAAAACCAAAAGACCACCGACAGAATGGGAGAAGATATTTGCAAATGACATATCAGATAAAGGGCTAGTATCCAAAATCTATAAAGAACTTATCAAACTCAACACCCAAAGAACAAAGAATCCAACCAAGAAATGGGCAGAAGACATGAACAGACATTTTTCCAAAGAAGACATCCAAATGGCCAACAGACACATGAAAAAGTGCTCAACATCGCTCGGCATCAGGGAAATCCAAATCAAAACCTCAATGAGATACCACCTCACACCAGTCAGAATGGCTAAAATTAACAAGTCAGGAAATGACAGATGTTGGCGGGGATGCGGAGAAAGGGGAACCCTCTTACACTGTTGGTGGGAATACAAGCTGGTGTAGCCACTCTGGAAAACAGTATGGAGGTTCCTCAAAAAGTTGAAAATAGAGCTACCATACAATCCAGCAATTGCACTACTGGGTATTTACCCCAAAGATACAAATGTAGGGTCCAAAGGGGTACGAGCATCCTGATATTTATAGCAGCAATGTCCACAATAGCCAAACTATGGAAAGAGCCAAGATGTCCATCTACAGATGAATGGATAAAGAAGATGTGGTATTTATATATATAGATTTATATATATATATAAATATACACAATGGAATATTATGCAGCCATAAAAAGGAATGAAATCTTGCCATTTACAACGACGTGGATGGAACTGGAAGGTATTATGCTGAGCAAAATAAGTCAATCAGAGAAAGACATGTATCCTATGACCTCACTGATATGAGGGATTCTTTATCTCAGGAAACAAACTGAGGGTTGCTGGAGAGTTGGGGGGTGGGAGGGATGGGGTGACTGGGTGATAGACACTGGGGAGGGTATGTGCTATGGTGAGCGCTGTGAATTGTGTAAGACTGTTGAATCACAGATCTGTACCTCTGAAACAAATAATACATTATATGTTAAAAAAAAAAAAAAGAAGAAGAGAGCAGGAAGGGAAAAATGAAGGGGGGGACATCGGAGGGGGAGACAAACCATGAGAGACTATGGACTCTAGAAACAAACTGAGGGTTCTAGAGGGGAGGGGGGTGGGGGTCTGGGTTAGCCTGGTGATGGGTATTAAAGAGGGCAAGTTCTGCATGGAGCACTGGGTGTTATGCACAAACAGTGAATCATGGAACACTACATCAAAAACTAATGATGTAATGTATGGTGATTAACATAACACAAAAAAAAAGAAAAGAAAAAAAATGCCCTTACTCAAGAGGAGAGAAATGAATTAATTGAGAAACTAAAATTTGCTTTGCTCCAAAACAATTTTATTGGATAAATGTCTATATTACATTCCTATTTCTGCTTACCTTACTAGAGGCTCCAAAGGAACAAATTTATGCTCTTACTGTTTTGGAGGTCAGAACCCTGAAATAAGTGTCAGTGGGCTAAAAGCAAGATGTCTGCAGCACCGGGGCGCCTGGGTGGCTCGGTCGTTAAGTGTCTGCCTTCTGCTCAGGTCATGATCCCAGGGTCCTGGGATCGAGCCCCACATCGGGCTCCCTGCTGGGCGGGAAGCCTGCTTCTCCCTCTCCCACTCCCCTTGCTTGTGTTCCCTCTCTTGCTGTCTCTCTCTGTCAAGTAAATAAAATCTTAAAAAAAAAAAAAAAAAGATGTCTGCAGCACCTGCTTCCTGCTGGATGCTACAGGAGAGACTCTTTTCTTTCCTGTTGCCATTTCTAGTGAAAACAAGGGTTTTCTGGCTCATTGCCCTTTCTCCGTCTTCAAAGCCAGCAATGTGGCATCTTCACATCTCTCTCTGATCCAACTATTCTGCCTGCCTTTCCCACATTCAGAGGACCATGGTGATTACCTCAGTTCCACCTGCATAATCTTGGCCAATCTTAGCTTGAGGTCAGCTGCTTATTGGCCTTATTCCATTTGCTACCTTAACCTCCCTCTTCCTATAAAGAATAACACATTCGAAGTTTCTAGGTACTAGAATGTGGACAAGTTAAAGAGGCTCTTATTCTGCCTACTAGAAAGTCTTTTCCAAAAGTACTTTATTTGGTGCCACTCAAGGGTCATTATATAAAAGAAACAAACACAAAATTTGACTGCATACACTAGTCATTCAAAATTTTATGCAAACACAATTTCTTTTGTTGTGCAAAAACCTACAAACACCTGCACCTTACTCTACCACAGGGCCACAGCCTTGCTACTCAAAGAGTGGTCCTCAGACCATGACCTGCAGCATCAACATCACTCAGGCACTCGTTAGAAATGCTGAACTCCTGGGCCCACCAGCACCTGCTAAAGAAGAATCTGCATTTGAACTAGAATCCTAGGTGATTCACAGGCACTTTGAAGTTGGAGAAGTGCTGGTCTAGAGTATGTTTTCTCACATTCTCAATCTATCTTTGAGGCAGGGTCATTATTTGTGTTGGGAGCTGTCCTGCTCCTTGGAGGTGTTTAGCAGCATCCCTCAGACATTGCCAGATATGCCCGGGGGAAAGTATCACCTCTGGTTGGGACCACTGTCACAGAGTTTGAAAACTGGGAGCATCCTGAGAGAATGCAATCAACACCCATCCCTTTCTGCAATGATAACTTTGAGAAGATCACTAAATTCTTCAAGCCCCATTTCTCTATGGGGAATGGATTTCACTCTAGTGCTTCCTCACCGAATGGACTTTTATAAAAATTAAATCAGGCAACACCTATATGGTGCTAAACTTGGATTATAGTGTATAAAAAGTTCTAAATATATCTCTTACAATTAACAAACATTTTATAATGACATTTTAAGTCTTAGCCTGATAGAAGTGTGGAATTCCTAATTGTTTGGTGAAACAGTCATGAAGCCAAGGAGTGAGGAGTCCAGGGTTTTATATTAAAGGAACAAACTTACCATCTTTGTTGAAAAAGGGAAAAGTAACACTCTAGAGATATCAGGGGTTGCATTTCCACTACAAGTCAAAGCTTTGAAGGACCCAAGGGACCAAGTCAGGATCAATTTCTCAGTCTTCGACAGGAGAAAATGTTCACTCAGGAGTGGGATAAGGTGCTAGGAGTTAGATCTCTGAAAGGCAGAAGAAGTCATAGAAAAAGAGTAAAAAAAAAAAATTACTTCACCTGGCCTATCACCCGGTCTCCTAGTAACAGAAATTCAACAGGAAAATTTCCTTTCTGTCCACACTAGTGTCCCGCAGGGAAATCATGTAGTGAAGCTGGGAGGAACAGGAGGGAAATGTGCCTAATGAGCAGACCAAAGCAGCTGTAAATACCTCCTTGGCTGCAGTCCCACAGCACAGGCAACCTCGGGCTGGACAAGACCTGGTCATTTCTTGTGCAGTCCTAAGTCTGGATGGGGCACTGAAGTTTGACCCATTCCCACTCTCTTGTCTGGGGACAGAGCTTCATCCTCTATCATCTACCAATGAGACAGGTATTTTGATTTCCATGTAGAGAACTTCACCTCAGAGACCCCATCTAGATGAGTTTTACTGCCCAGTAGGGATTGCAGGAGAAGGTCAAGAGAATGAAAGTCAAGAGCATTTAGTTGAGGTCACCTGAGGGCCAGTCCAGCCTGGCTCAGAGCTGAGAGTTTGCTGTGGCTGTTTGCTGGCTTGATTAAGAGTTTTATTGATTGATTCATTTATGTATGTATGATGCTAAAAATAGAAGTGAACATGGAACTCAGAAATGCAAGGTTCAACATTAACAACTAAATCATAATAATGGAAACCTAGTTATAGGAGGGATGGGAAGCATATAATTAGAACATAAAACCAAGGATCTTTTCAATTAATCAGAGTCAAGTATTAGCTGTGAAGGGATATACAGTTAAGTGAGGACATGTTTTTTCATGTTCAGGATGGGACATATTAGACTACATTTCCATACTGAGCAGAAAAATCCAGACAAAAGTATTTTTGCAGGTACATCTATGCAAGAGCGGTCCATGAAACATGCATATCACAGTACCTCCTTTCTCTTGAGTATTCAAATGAAATTTTTTGTATGTATTATGTGAAAAAAGGTATGCTGATGAGTTTCCTTTACAATTACCTCATTACCTGTGATCCTGAATATGTCCTAAATTAGCTAGCCACCCACTTTCTCCACTGAAAATTGTCTGTGGGAGTCCTTGGTTTTTGCATAGTGGAACCAGAGAGGTTTTATTCCTGTTTTCTATTGCATTCTTTCAAGCAAAGATTTGCTGTTTATTTCACCAATTTAGCTACTTGCCATTTTGCCTTTTATGTATGCGTAAACATATTTGCGCAGAATGTATGAGAGTGTATAAATTTTGTGTGGTAAATTCTGTGAGTTAGTCATATTCCTACCACTGTTTTTCTAGTTTTTTTTTTCTGAAAGAATTGATCTGTCACCTTAATATTATTCACTTGTGAATACCTGTTTTCCAAACACTGAAAGTAAATGTCCTTCGGCATACTTATTGCTCACAAATCACCCTTTGTACATATATTTCAACTAGTGTTCACATCTTTGTATTCCTTATTGTTCTTTTGGACTTTTATTATTGGATCTCTTTCTAAAATAGAAATGCCATCACTTGAAAGGGATTCTATTTTATGTTTGACTAAGAAGAACCTTTACCTTCCATAAACATGCTTGTCCCATATCTCTTTATGTGACATGAAACTAAAACTTTAGATACCACTTTCTCTCCACATTAAAACACTTTTTTCGAGGATTTTATTTATTTATTTGACAGAGAGAGACACAGTGAGAGAGCGAACATAAGCATGGGGGGTGGGAGAGGGAGAAGCAGGCTTCCCGCTGAGCAGAGAGCCGGATGTGGGACTCTATCCCAGGACTCTGGGATCATGACTTGAGCTGAAGGCAGATGCTTAATGACTGAGCCACCCAGGCGCCCCTAAAACATTTTTTCATCCTCTTTTATTCCCGAGTCCTTGGCAATCTAATGTAGACTTGGACCCATGTCGAGTTCATTTAATTATTACTTTTTTTAAATTTTATTTTATTAGTTATGTTAATCACCACACATTACATCATTAGTTTTTGATGTAGTGTTCCATGATTCATTGTTTTCGTATAACACCCAGTGCTCCATGCAGTACGTGCCCTCCTTAATACCCATCACCGGGCGAACCCATCCCCCCACCCCCCTCTCCTCTAAAACCCATTACTCTTTTAAATCTCTTTGTTCAAAGTTAGTTTGGGGACTTCCTTCAATTTCATTTCAGACAGTTGTTTTGAGCCACTGTGCTTCACCTAAGTGCAGTTTTACTGTTCTCTTTTCTTTCAAAAGTATTCATTTCTTTTAAAACTATTCTGTGCTATGCACACATACACATTCACACCCTTTCAATTTGAAAGTATAAAAAGACAGCTATGCGTATTGTAAGTACTCTTTATGTTCTGGCACAATCTTTCTTTCTAGCTTCTCTCCCCCCATCCTTCTGACTCAGGAGTACCTTCTACACGTCCCTCTAGTCAACCAGTGTAATCCTGATTCATTATTTCAACACTTACATGACATTTCATGGTGTGGCTGTGCCATCTACACTTTTGATGGTCTTTCATATTTTTTTTCTCATTAAATTACTATTATATCAAAATCTAAATATTTTTAAACACTTAAAACTATGTTTCTCAAACAAAAGTGATTTTGTCCCCCCAGCAGACATTGAGTAATGTTTGAAGACATTTTAGGCTGTCACATTGGGGAGGGGTGCTGGAGGCCAGGGACACTCTAAACATCCTACAATGCACAGGACACATCTCACCACAGAGAAGGCTCTGGCTCCGAATGTCCATAGTGCAGAGACTGAGAAACCCTGGGTTAAAGAATATCTGTATTTTTAAAAATATTTTTAAAGTAATCTCTACACCCAACATGGGACTTGAATTTACAACCCTAAGCTCAAGAGTCCCATGCAATACAGACTGAACCAGCCAGGCACCCCAAAGAACATCTGTATTTTTAATATTTGTAACTATCTTCAAAGCCTCCCAAGATGCTGTAACATGTCACAATTCTGACAACAAAATTAGAAAGTACCCCTTTGCTAATTTTCAAAACTTCCAATCCCAATCAATGTGACACCCCTTTGAGTGTTTTTTCCGGGTGATGGGTATGAAAGAGATTTCTGTGGACTTTTTTAAACTATTAGTGAGCTTGAGCAAAGATTCCTATATTTGATCACCATGTTAATTTGTCTATTATCATTATGTGTTGACATATTATATGCCTAATTGTCTATATTTTCAGCATTTCAAATAATTGTTGTAAACCACAGTTTCTCTATTGACTTTTATTTTTAATTATAATTTTTTATTATGTTATGTGACTTTTAGTTAGATATATTTGGCCATAATATAGTCTTAAATTTTTTAAAAATATGTCTATCTTCCTAATTCTGAGTATTTGCCTTAATTATAATGGTTTGCCCTCCTGTGATTTTTATATGTAATTTCTAGACGTATATCTAGAATGGAATAGTTACTCCTAAACTAAGGTTTACACCTTCTGATTTTTGTGAGATGTGTGAGATAAGGAACCACTGCACTTCCTTCTACACAGAAAACTATTTGTGCCTACTTCCATTCAGCAATCCAATATTTGCCAACTAAATTCAAATGCAGCGTTGTCATGTATTAATGGCCATACATAATGAGGCCTAATTCCTGATTCATTCAACATATACTAAAAGAGCATCTGCTATGTGCCAGAAATTTCTAAGAACTTTACTTGTAATACCCTTCTATTTCAAGGTTTTGGGGAATTTTATTATTTGTCCATGTTGATTTTGTGGGATTACTGTTCTGTAGATCATGTTTCAGTTAGTTCTCAAAACTCCCTTCAATACTGTTGGATACTGTTGTACTGAAACTGCTCTCTTTAACCTGGTTTTATCTCCTCTGGCATACTTTGTATTTCATAATGTCTCATTTTCTTGAATTTGTTCCTATATAAGTGCGTGTACATCCACATCCATAAAGAAAAAGATGAACAGTACAGGTGAAGTTCTTGCTCCTTTGGTCCTTACGTAAGAGTGACAGACAATCATGCTGTGAGATAAATGTGAGTATGAGATAATGTCCTTGGATAAGTTGCATGAAGAGTATTCAGAGAAAGAGGATAGATTGCCATGGGGTGTGTAGGATTTTACAGGGTCTGGTGAGGCCTTTGCATGTTGGACAAGGAACAGAACCAATAGATGTAGATGTGGTCCTGGGACTTGTCAAGAAAGTGAATAAAACCCAAAGGCTAAGAATGACAAGTAAACACAAAAAGATGTCACATATGAAAAGTGATAAAGGGGCTCGCCCCATTCTCTATTGGACCAAATAAAAACCAATTGGTCAAATAAATATGGAAAAGGCACAGGAAAAATAAGTCTTATGCTATCTGATAATAAAAACATCAAATTTTGTGAAGTGTTGGTTTATTCTTTTTACTCATTTTTCTCTTGTGATGTTCAATCTGTAAGGTGTTTCACACCATAAAGATGTCACTACTTTTGTCTTTTGGACAATTTATTTTTGCTCTTTTATTATTTTTGCAGGGTATAAATGGGATAAAGCCAGGATGGGATGCCACCAGCAGCAAAGAAGCTTTTCTTCCTCAGTCTCTCAGGGCAACTGAGCTGATTAGATCAATTTATTCTTCATGTCCATATCATTTCTCCCCTCCTTTCCTCCTCTCTCTTTCTCTATCTATCCATCTATCTATCTATCTACTTATTGAACACAATTATTTATGTTTCTTTACACACAGGTCAAAAGTGGCCATTCCAAAATGGAACCCCAAGATGATTTGTCCCTGGAAAGCTATGAATAGGAATTTCTGGGTACTGTTTCTACATTCCTTATGGGAAGGGTAATATGATGTGTATGCATTCATATCATAAACAGTGTGTTAGGGAAAGCGGGGGGTAGGGTGAGAAGGACATAGAGTAACACACACCAGGAGGACATGGTGTGCTGTGTTCTGTGTATGTTACACTGTGTGTGTGTGTGGGTGTGTGTGCGTGTGTGCACGTGCGTGTGGGCACCTTGATGAGTGAGAGCAGTCCTGAGAGCCAGGATACGTGGGCTCTTCCATTACAAGGTGACCCTTATAATACACAGCCCAAACTTAATCAACAGATGATACTGAGGAGGGATGTTCAATGGACCAGACCGTATTGCAACCAGATCATAAAGTGCAAGAGGTACATAGTGTGGACAAGGAAGTCCCTCTGCCTTGAATTTTAAGCAGCTATGAGGCCACATGGTTCTAGGAAATTCACTGCCAACTCCTCTCATCACTCCCTCAACATTGTCCATTCCCCTCAACACACTGGCTCCCTTCTGACCCTTTATTTTCTGACAGAAGCACTTCCTCAGAGCCTTTGCACTGGCTGTTCCATCTGCCAGGAAGACCTCCCACCATCCACCCTCTCTTCCATGAGGTCTCTGTTCAAAAGTCACCTTCTTAGCCAATCTTGACTGGACACCCAACATAACACCCCATTCACTCTCTCCCTTAAACAGCTTCTGTTTTTTCATAGCATCTGCCCCCATCTCATGATTATTTAATCTTTGTATATGCTTCCGTCCTACCATCATCATTGAATTGTAGGGACTATTGCTTTTCAGCACCCTCTACTTTATGAGCAGAAATTTATGAAACATGGTTGACACTCTATATAGCCCTAAAGTACATTAAATACTTTCTTATTCAACTGTACAATAACAGACCTTTTGGGGAACATCTGACGTTGTGCTGAAAATTCCTAATAAGAGAGGAAATAGGGATCCTGTAAAGGGGCCCAGATCCATTCACAAAATATTGATATTAGTAACTTGACTGGACAAATATAAATTTTATCATTTCTACATTACAAGAAATGTCCATTTGTGTTAAAATTAGTCATGTTAGTTTCCCTGTACTGATAGTCACCTCCACCACATGGAACCAGGAAATGATACAGGAATTTCAGAGTTTCTTCTTCTGGGATTTTCAGAGGATCCAGAACTGCAGCCCCTCATATTTGGGCTTTTCCTCTCCATGTACCTGATCACTGTGTTTGGAAACCTGCTCATCATCCTGGCTGTCAACTCTGACTCTCACCTCCACACCCCCATGTACTTCTTCCTTGCCAATCTGTCCTTTGTAGACATCTGTTTCACCTCCACCACCATCCCCAAGATGCTGTGGAACATCCAGACTCAGAGCAAAGTCATAACTTACTCAGGCTGCATCGTGCAGATGTATTTTTTCATACTGTTTACAGGATTAGACATCTTTCTCCTGACTGTGATGGCTTATGACCGCTTTGTGGCCATCTGTCACCCCCTGCACTACATGGTCCTCATGAAACCCAGGCTCTGTGGACTGTTGGTTCTGGTGTCCTGGATCATGAGCATCCTGCATTCCTTGTTAGAAAGCTTAATGGTCTTGCAAGTATCCTTCTGTAGAAAGGTGGAAATTCCCCACTTCTTCTGTGAACTCAATCAGATGATCCAACTTGCCTGCTCTGACACCTTTCTTAATAACATAGTGGTGTATTTTGCAACTGTGCTGCTGGGGGGTGCTCCCCTGGTTGGGGTCCTTTACTCTTATTCTAAGATAGTTTCTTCCATACTTGGGATCTCATCAGCTCAGGGCAAGTATAAAGCATTTTCCACCTGTGCATCTCACCTTTCGGTTGTCTCCTTATTTTATTGTACCAGCCTAGGAGTGTACCTTAGCTCTGCTGCTACCCAGAGCTCCCACTCAAGTGCAGTAGCCTCTGTTATGTACACAGTGGTCACACCTATGCTGAACCCCTTCATCTACAGCCTGAGAAATAAAGACATAAAGAAGGTTCTGATGAGGTTCTCTGGGATGACAGCTCTAAAAGGGCCAACTGTCCTGGGCTGAAGAGGTGCCCGTATTGGCAGGGCCTGAGGCCTTAGACAAAAGTTGTGATTTATTTATGCAGATCGTGGAAGTAGAACTTGTTTTCCTAATTTATTTCCTAGAATTTCTATCTTTTTGGTTTTGACCCCTCTGTATAATGTATGTAATTCACTTTAAGCTTTGTGACATCTCTGACACCCAAGAGATTTTCTGTTAGTCGTACGTGTACTCTTTCAGTGTTATTCCTAACTTTGGATGTAAACTATTTGGAAATTCTCGACTACTTCAAAGAACTACATGGATCTGCTAAGAATAATTTCTTCTCAAATGAAATATATCTTAGTGAGTATTTTTATTTTGTTTGACTGAGTACTACTCCTATGGAAAATCTATCTTGACAACCACAGTTATTTATATAAGTTTATAAAAGAGAAAAATATGAGACCACTATGCTTCACTTTTGTGAACATCATTCCTTTGCATATCGCTACCTTAACTGCTCTTCCTGAGAATGCAGACTTTGATGTACCAGTGGTTATAGCTGATCATGGGGATTTTTCTACACATTAGGATCCTGTTACACAGCTTGTGTCCACCGCCTCCCATAGTCACCGACAAAAAAATGATAATAAAATACATATCTCCAAGTGGAATCTACACAGAAAGACAAATGTGGAAAAACTACATTGGCATAATATGGCTTTAGAGTCAAACTTGCTTTAAGGATGATGAAGCAAAATATTAAATCATACATTTATTGCTATGCAAAATATTTCTTTCTCAGGCACTTCCTCTACCTATTGAATTATGGAATATCAAGGTCCTTCTGTAAGGTGTATTTATTAATATGAACGCTGGTGGCATGTTTAGGGTTTTATTTTTATTTGGGGGGGATACTTTCTTTTTTTAAAATTTAATTTTATTTTATTATGTTATGTTAGTCCCAATACAGTACATCATTAGTTTTTGATGTAGTGTTCCATGATTCATTGTTTTTGTATAACACCCAGTGCTCCATGCAGTACCTGTCCTCCTTAATACCCATCACAGGGCTAACCCATCCCTCCACCCCCCCTCCCCTCTAAGACCCTCAGTTTGTTTCTCAGAGTCCATAGTCTCTCATGGTTCGTCTCCCCCTCTGATTTCCCCCCCTTCATTTTTCCCTTCCTCAGCCGTCAGAAATGATGAATACCCAACTTTTACATCAACATGGATGGGACTGGAGGAGATTATGCTAAGTGAAATAAGTCAAACAGAGAAAGTCAGTTGTCATATGGTTTCACTTATTTGTTTAGGGTTTTATTAAATTATGTTCTGGTTTCTGGGTGAACACTTCCAGTGCTACATACAAATATGATTCCTTCCATTTCTCTAAACAAAATATCCCCCACTATTTGAAATTTTGCCCTAATCTCTAAAGGTGTAGCAAATGAACAATATCATTATCATCCATTATATATCATCCTCATAATCACAGGATGACTCACCAGCAAGCTTGGATTCCTTTCCAATATATGACTCAGAATCACAAGTTTTATGCACACATGCATGTCCTTCCCACCTTTCCATATTACCTCAAAGGGGCTTCAGTGGATTCATTTTTAATACAGTTGTGTGAAATAAACTTGAAGAACACAGTAATCATGAATGCTACCTTCAATTATCAGAATAAATGCCTAGAATAAAAAGGACCAGATAATTATAAATGCCCTCAGGTCTTTCTGATTTATTATATCAGTTAGCTGTTGCTGCATAGAAAGCCTCCTAAAACTAAATGGCTTACTATAATGTATTTGTTATCAAAGAGGATTGCAGGTTAGGGAGTTGTTCTGTACTCTGCAGGACTCCAAATGAGTCCTTAGTCAGGTGTTGACAACTCATGGGTACATACTGAATGATTCCATTTCCATAGAATTCAAGAAGGTGCACAATGAATTCTAACTGCTTTGTTATGCAATTGTTAGGATATAACCTCTCCAGCCTTCATTTTCTTCCGAAGGCAATGTGGAATCATGAACATAACTTGAAAGGATGTTGTGAGGAGAGATGAAATGTGTGGAAATACTTTGCAGTACAAAGAATGTTCAACACCAAGGGTTGGTGTATGTAAGTGTATGTATATTCATGTGCATTTTATTTCAAGAAAACACACTCACATGCATGGATTACACGCATAAGGCTCATAACCCTCATTATAACTCATTATAACTCATCTATTGTGTTGAAAGAAAGCTTGAGAGAAACTTGGAGGGTAAAGAAATGAAAAGAATAAATGTTTGCGTTCACATAAAATAACTAGTAATGTTGAAATCAAGACAAAAAATTTAGGGTAGACAGGTGGCCTTAATTTTCAGAATGCATTACATCTCCTATCTTAATGCCAGAGGGCTCAAAGACAAAACCACATTGACATTTATGCAAGGAGAACTCCTCTGTACTAGCCATAGGGCTGAATATCTCTAAAATGACTTTACATTTTTCTTCTACTTGAGGTAGCATTTCAACAAAAAATGCCCTTACCCAAAGAAGGTAAGTAAATGAACTGAGGGATTTAAATTCATCTTCTTCAAATAAAATTTTATGGGAAAAATGTCATTGCCTAGTTTCCTATTAGTGCTATCACCAATTACCACTCTGAGGGTTTAAAAGAAACAAATTTAGGGGCGCCTGGGTGGCTCAGTCATTAAGCGTCTGCCTTTGGCTCAGGTCATGATCCCGGGGTCCTGGGATTGAGCCCTGCATTGGGCTCCCTGTTCAACAGGAAGCCTGCTTCTCCCTCTCCCACTCCCCCTGCTTGTGTTTCCTCTCTCTGTCAAAGAAATAAATAAAATCTTTTAAAAAAAGAAAAGAAAGAAAGAAACAAACAAACAAATTTATGCTCTTGCAGTCCTGGAAGTCAAAACCAAAAATAAGTCTCACTGGGCTAAAATCAAAATGACTCTGCAAGACACAGAGAGCATGAATTCCTCCTGCCTAGATACACGATTCTGGGTCAACATTTTTTCTCCACAAAAATGCATGTCATTCTAAACTCTACTCAGTACCTGAACAGGATCTTCATTATAGTCATTTATTTTGAAAGATTTGTTTATTTTTTTGAGAGAGAGAGAGCAAGGGGGAGCAGAGGGATAGGGATGGGAACTTCTCCAAAGAAGACATAAAAGTGGCCAACAGACACATGAAAAAATGCTTCACATCACTGGGCATCAGGGAAACCCAAATCAAAACCACAATGAGATACCACCTCACATGGGTCACAATGGCTAAAATTAACAAGTCAGGAAACAACAGATGTTGGCAAGAATGTGGAGAACAGGGAACCCTTTTACACTGTTGGTGAGAATGCAAGCTGGTGTAGCCACTCAAGAAAACAATACAGAGGTTCCTCGAAAAATTGAAAATAGAGCTACCCTATATACCCACTACTGGGTATATACCCCAAAGATGCAAATGTAGTCATTCAAAGGGGCACATGCATCACAATGTTTACAGCAGCATTGTCCACAATAACCAAACTATGTGGAGAGCCCAGATGTCCATCGATAGATGAATGGATAAAGAATATGTGAGATATAGTATTACACACACACACACACACACACACACACACACTGGAATACTACTCAGCCATCAAAAAATGAAATCTTGCCTTTTGCAATGACGTGGATGGAACTAGATGGTATTATGCTAAGTGAAATAAGTCAATCAGAGAAAGACAATTATCATATGATCTCATGGATACATGGAATTTAAGAAACAAAACAGAGGATAACAGGGGAAGAGAGGAAAACATAAAACAAGACGAAACCAGAGAGGGAGACAAATCATAAGAGACTCTTAATCAGGAAACAAACTAAGGGTTGCTGGAGGGAAAGGAGGTGGGGGGATGGGGTAACCAGGTGACGGACATTGGGGAGTGTATGTGCTATAATGAGCACTGGGTATTATAGAAGACTGATGAATCACTGACCTCTACCTCTGAAACCAATAATACATTATATGTTAATTAATTGAATTTAAATAAATAAGTAAATAAAAAGACTCTGAGAAAAGATTTTTTAAATAATTTTTTAAAATTTGAGTGTGATTAACACACAATGTTACATTACTTTTGAGTGTACAACACAGTGATTCAACAAGTTTAAACATTATGCCATTCTCACAATGTGTTGAGCTGCCTGCCATCTGTCACCACACATGCTATGATGATACCATCGACTATATTCCCAACGCTGTGCCTTTTATTCCTGTGACTCATTCATTCCTTAACTGGAAGCCTCTATCTCCCACTCCCCTTCACCATTCTGCTTTTCACTTGTTCATTTACTGTTTTAAAAACCAGTACCAAGCTATTCTTACAGTCAAACAAAATAATTACCTAAACAGTGATACAAGGCAAGCTGTCGACATCATATTGTCTCCCCTAAAAGTGTAAAATTGCATCCAAATTCTAGGAATTAAGTCTCCTATGAGCATATAATCATGGGCCTCCATTTTAATACTATCATTTTTTATCCTGTTTTTAAAGAAACAAAAAATCAGTTCGAAAATCTTTGTGGAAGAAAAGTGGGGAGAAAGATCTAATAAGCTCAGGTGGCCCCTAGAAATGGTGAGGAGGAGCAAACGTCCTTGGTTCTGGCAACACTCCAACCCCAGTTACAACACCTTGATGCCCAGAACAATAAAGCAGCAAAGAGCAATTTGTCCAAAAGAAACAGTACATTATCAAGACATCTGACTGATTGAACATCCCACCAGAATAACAAGCAAAAGGAAGACACCCACAATTCACAAAAGGAAATACACAGAGTTTGACAAAAGTGGGGGATTTTAAGATTATTTGCTAAAAGAACTTTTCTAAATGATATAAAATGCAAAACTTTTATAATAAGAAAGTCATGTTTTCAATTTTGGACCTAAGCATGTTTGCTATTTGTACTTGGAGAGCCAACCAAACTATTCTAAATGTTAGTATATTCTCTCAAATAGTAGGGCTAGAACTGTCAATCCTCCTAACGTGGTTGACAGATATAGTGAATATATGGAATGACCTTAGCATAGTTTCCTCCTCTTGATAATGAGTGCTTATCACTGGTGATGAGATTTGGCTGAGTTTTTTCTTCTCTCCAATGTCCTCAACACTTCGCCACCTCTGGGTCCCCAGTTCCAAGCCTTCTTTCAGTCCCTTGTCATCTCTACACCTACCAAAGGCTGGCACCCTCTAGCCAATATTCACATTTACCTAGAGAGATCTTTATTGCATTTAATTTACTGTCCAATTCCCCAACATAACCCCTTCCTGGTGACTCCCTGCTGGAGACTGAACCCCAAATTCCATAGCTTCCAACCCTTGGCTTGCTTCCCGTGATCAACCCACCAGCTTCTCACTCCCGCAGCCTCACACACATTGATTTCACAGTGAACTTGCATTGTAGCTTCACCTGAAGCCCCAGTCCTAAGGCTCAGAGCCTCCATACACCTGCTGCCCTCTGCTAGGAGTCACCCACTGGTCTATTTGGGCTGATTCACCTCCTGTCTATCTTCACTATCCCATCACCTCTTTCAGCCTATAAGGAGTGATTACCTTCATGAATCTTTGTTTTTGTTTGTTTGTTTGTTTGTTTTTTAACATTCCCACAGAAAAAGGACACTTTCTCTTGCAATGATATAGATGTAGGGGTTACCACTGTGTACATTTTTCAAATTCTATGTATGTTTCCCTGCTTGACTGTGAGTGCATGTGGCCTGTTATACATACTCCCACCCTTTACCCCCAGATGTAGTTTGGTTGGGAAGAATAGGAATAAATATATTGTGTCGTATGTTTAAGTGAAATAAGTCAGTCAGAGAAAGACAAATATCATATGATTTCATTCATATGTGAAATTTAAGAAACAAAACAGATGAACATAGGGGAAGGGAAGGAAAAATAAAATAAGATGAAAATTCTCTCTGCTCAGCGGGGAGCCTGCTTCTTCTTCTCCCTCTGCCTGCCTCTCTACCTACATGTGCTCTCTCTCTCTGACAAATAAGTAAATAAAATCTTTTTTTAAAAAAGATGAAAATTGACAGGGAGGCAACCCCTAAGAGATGCTGAACTCTAGGAAACAAACTGAGGGTTGCTGGAGGGGAGGTCAGTGGGGGGGAAGAGATAATTGGGTGATGGGCATTAAGGAAAGCACTTGATGTAATGAGCACTGGGTATTATATGCAACTGATGAATCATTAAATTCTACCTCTGAAACTAATTTTATAAAATTGTGAAATTAGCTTAAGCCTAAATTGGTTTCAAGACAGGAGAATGAGAAAACACAAATCCTATAAAATAAAAAGCTGTTATATTATAAAAGTGGAATCAAAATCAATAAGAAGGGGTGCCTGGGTTACTCAGTGGGCTAATCATCCAACTCTTGATCTCGGCTCAGGTCTTGATCTCAGGGTTGTGAGTTCAATCTCCGCCTTAGGATCCACACTGGGCATGGAGGCTACTAAAAACAAAGAAAAGAACGCATCAAATTTCTTTTCTAACTCGAAAGCTTTCATTAAATCAATACATTTTTATTTTCTGGTCCTGACTGTATTTAACAACCCACCCATCTGTTTTTCACTCAACAAATATTCACTGAGCATAAACTCCATCCTGAGAACTGTACTAGGCACTGCAATTTTAAAGATAGGTAAGAGACAGTTCTGAAATTCAAGGAATCTATAATGTGGATGAATAGAGAAATTTATTTTTTTTAAAGATTTTATTGACTTATTTGACAGGGAGAGACACAGTGAGAGAGGGAACCCAAGCATGGGGAGTGAGAAGCAGTCTTCCCACCAAGCAGGGAGCCTGATGTGGGGCTCGATCCGAGGACCCCAGGATCATGACCTGAGCCGAAGGCAGACGCTTAACAACTGAGCCACCCAGGCGCCCCTGAATAGAGAAATTTAGTAAAGCTGATGTCACTGGAAGGAAAGTGAATCAGATCAGGATAAAAAGGAGGGGGAGTCAAATCTTTGAGTTGATTTTATTTACGTGACCCGAGAAAACATCTCTGCAAATGAGTTTTCGGGACATTTCCAGAATAGGCACACATCCCATCACTCTGAAGATAGATATTAAATACGTGGGATTTAAGTTATTTTTTTTTTAAGAAATCCAAACCATTACTGAAAATTACTGAGAAAATACCAGCTTGTATACACACCAAGTAAAGCGATTGGTTATAAAGTGAAAAAGGGAACCCAAGAGATACCCTGAAGGAAAACAGAGAAAACAAGGAAGACCCAAGGAGAGAACTGCTTTAAAATATGTACACCTGGGGAAAAAATAAAAATATTGGGTGAAGGAAGCCAGGCTCTCTGGGCCTCCATATTGTGTGCCCAACTACTCAAGAGAGTCCTATAATGGTTCTGACGCTGAGAGTCACCACCCTGCCAAGGAGCCTGCTCAGGGCCCCCTTCACATCCTTGTTCCTCAAGGTGTAGATGAAGGGGTTCAGCATGGGGGTGACAATGGTGTACATCACTGAGGCCACCAGACTCTTCCTGGAGGATGAAGTTGCTGCAGAACTGAGGTATTCCCCGAGGCCTGTGCCATAGAACAAGGAGACCACCAAGAGGTGAGACCCACACGTGGAAAAGGCTTTGTACTTGCCCCTGGCTGATGAAATTCTCAGGATGGAGGAGAAAATCTGAGAATAAGAAAAGAGGATCCCAGAGAGAGGAAAAATACCTAGGACAATAGTCACAAAATATACCACTAAGTTATTGATGAAGGTGTCAGAACAAGTGAGCTTCAGGACTTCAGGAAGATTGCAAAAAAAGTGTGGAATTTCCATGTTTGTGCAGAAGGACAGCTTCAAAAGGGTCAAGGTCTCGAGCAGAGAGCCTAT
Source organism: Phoca vitulina (assembly GCF_004348235.1). NCBI lineage: Eukaryota > Metazoa > Chordata > Mammalia > Carnivora > Phocidae > Phoca > Phoca vitulina. Next base: position 395,500 of record NW_022589716.1, read on the forward strand.
GACACTGATGCACCAGGATCCCAAGACCAGCATCCCACAGAACTGGGGGTTCATGATGACTGAGTAGTGCAGAGGGTGACAGATGGCCACAAAGCGGTCATAGGCCATCACGGTCAGGAGTAAATTGTCCACGCATCCAAACACAAAGAAAAAAAATGTCTGGCTGAGGCAGCCTGCATAGGTGATAACTTTTCTCTGAGTCTGGATGTTCAGCAGCATCTTGGGGACGGTGGTGGAGGTGAAACAGATGTCAGCAAAGGACAGGTTGGAGAGGAAGAAGTACATGGGTATGTGGAGTTGGGAGTCTGAGCAGATGGCCAGGATGATGAGCAGGTTCCCAGTGAATGCGACCAAGTATATGCACAGGAACAGCCCAAAGAGCAAGCACTGAATCTCCGACTTTGCTGAAAATCCCAAGAGGAGAAATTGCGAAGCATGTGTTTGATTTCCTGATTCCATATGGGTGATATAACTAGACGGAACAAGGAAAAAATCAGCATTCAATGACCACCACAGTGACAGCACAGAAATGTGATTGTCTTTAATTTCCCGTGAATGGACTAATAAAGTACTACCCTGCTTTTGCCTCAGTTGGGGAATTTGAAATGCCTCCATCCTTCCCTTGGCTGCCACTACCATCTGGAAATGTAGTCCTAGTTCCAAAGCAGTCATTTCCTTTATAGCCCAGCTACTCAGAGTGTGGTGCATGGACCAGCAGGAAAAACATCACCCAGAGCTTCTTTGAATGCAGAGTCCCAGGCCACATTCAGACTTGCTGAATCCAAATACACATTGTGACAAGATCACGGTGGTTTCCCCTGCTCATTCATGACTGAATAGTGCTGGTCTAGATCATCTGTGGGTTTCAGTCCTTCATCTTTTATCTCCTAATTTGTATTTTCCTCTACACCTTCCCTCAAACAACCTTACTTCATATGTAGGCCAAAATGGGAAGTTGATAATTAGGGTGTTTTCATGCCATGTAGGTGGAGTTAATAATTTTCATGCATTGGTCTTAATTGTTCTGAACACTGTGCATGAATCCTATATTTAGTTTTTCAAGGCAAATATCAATAACTTTCACAATGCTTTGCATTGCTTACATGACCAGATTACATTATTTTGCATGTTCATTTTGTGACACTGTTCTTTGACATTGGAACATCTGCCAGCCATTGTGCCTTCTTTCTTTCATTTTTTAGTAGAATTTCTTTAAATATCATATTTAGAAGTAAATAAGCACCACATAATATGTTGATGGTATACTTGGGCATATTTTGTTTTTAATACTAGGATTCCAAATCCTGCACATTTCATGACTCCAAGTCAAGGCTCTTCACACTCTGCAGGGCTGCCTCAGGCAGTGCTTCACAAATAAGCGGAAAGGCTAACATTGGAATAAAGCAGAACCCAAGAGGTGAGCAGACATGAGGGAGGGTCAGTTCTTGCTGCAGGAGGACAGGGTCCCTGCAATGATGCTCTGAGAAGAGAAGAAAGAAGAGCTGAGAAGGAATGAGGAGCAAGAATCCTCTTCAGACATGAAATGTACAAAATTTGGAATCAATCCCATTTCACGAACTCATCAACCTATTTCCCCAGAAGACATGGTTAATAAAAGCTCTCCTTCCCTTCACACCATTTTCCCAGAGTACTTACTGGACTGCTCTGGCTTCCCCCGATGCCTCACTCAATGACTCTACAGGTCCTTCCTTCCAAGAATGATTGATGCAGAAAGGACAAAAATTGGGGGTCAGGCGCTGGTTCTTTGGAGTGGGTGGACATCTCAGAGAGGCACGGAGAGAATGCTCTTAGCCTGTGGCTGATGAGCAGCAGGTGAGCCCTGCAGAGGGGGATTCAGGGGCAGAATTTCAGAACTCCTTATTAAATAAATTCACTTCATGTTGCTCAATTCTCTAAGCAATTAAGCTCTCCTAAAGCCAAGGGACCATAAATAAAGGAAAATTTTCTGCCACTTCAGTCCCCAGGTGCATATTCTCTTTCTACCAATGGGTCCATCACCCCTGGAATGGACATTTCTCCAATGTATATAACCACTCATGCAGGCACATCAAAAAGATCACGCTGTAAGACTGTTGAATCACAGACCTGTACCTCTGAAATAAATAATACATTATATGTTAAAAAAAGAAGATAGTAGGAAGGAAAAATGAAGGGGGGGAAATTGGAGGGAGTGACGAACCATGAGAGACTATGGACTCTAAGAAACAAACTGAGGGTTCTAGAGGGGAGGGGGTTGGGGGGATGGGTTAGCCTGGTGATGGGTATTAAAGAGGGCACGTTCTGCATGGAGCACTGAGTGTTATATGCAAACAATGAATCATGGAACACTACATCAAAAACTAATGATGTAATGTATGGTGATTAACATAACATAATAAAAAAAAAATCATGCTGTGAGCCTCTGAGCTGCTTCTCCAGTGTCTGACTCAGAGATATAGTATGTCACCTGACCACATCCATCCCAACTAGGATCCTCCCTGGAACTTCATTCTGACTTCTATTTTGAAAACTTCAAAGACACAGATGTAGTGAAAAGAAGGGCCATATGCACCCCAATGTTCATAGCAGCAATGTCCGCAATAGCCAAACTGTGGAAAGAGCCAAGATGCCCTTCAACAGATGAATGGATAAAGATGTGGTCCATATATACAATGGAATATTACTCAGCCATCAGAAAGGATGAATACCCAACTTTTACATCAACATGGATGGGACTGGAGGAGATTATGCTAAGTGAAATAAGTCAAGCAGAGAAAGTCAATTATCATACGGTTTCACTTATTTGTGGAACATAAGGAATAGCATGGAGGACATTAGGAGAAGGAAGGGAAAAATGGGGGGGGGGAATTGGAGGGAGAGATGAACCATGAGAGACTATGGACTCTGAGAAACAAACAGGGTTTTAAAGGGGAGGGGGGAGAGGGGATTGGTTAGCCCGGTGATGGGTATTAAGGAGGGCACGTACTGCATGGAGCACTGGCTGTTATACAAAAACAATGGATCGTGGATCACCACATCAAAAACTAATGATGTATTGTATGGTGACTAACATAACATAATAAAATTTAAAAAAAAAAAAAAAACTTCAGACAGATTCTGAAGAAAATGCCTGTATCATTGTATCTGGTAGATGGTAAATTTTTTGGATACAGAGCTAGAGTTTCCTTTATACATGTTCCCCAAATCCAATTATTCAGGTCTTTCATTTGGGGTAAATTTATTCACGTCTTTAAATTCATTCACATCATTCACATCACATCTTTCATCTGGGGTAAAATTCATCACATCAAATTTCTTGCTATATACTCAGGTAGGCTACTCAGAGCATTCCTTTCCAATGGGAACGAGTACTTTGTGTGTTTTTTGTGGGGGTTTTTTTGTTTGTTTATTTGAGTATAGTTGACACACAACGTTACATTAATTTTAGGTGTACAACATAGTGATTTGACAAGTTTATACACTATGCTACCATCTGTCCTGATACATAACTCTTACAATATAATTGACTGTATTCCTTACACTGTGCCTTTTATTCTCATAACTTATCCATCCCATAACAGGAAGCCTGTACTTCCCTCTCCCCTTCACCCACTCTGCCCATCCCCCCACACTCCTCCTCTCTAAAAAACATCTGTTTGTTCTCGTATTTATAGGTCTGATTCTGCTTTTTGCTCATTCATTTTTTTAGATTCCACTTATGAGTGGAATTGCATGGTAATTGTCTTACTCAGTCTGATTTAATTCACTTAGCATAATATCTTCTAGGTCCATAAATGTTGTCTCAAATGGCAGGATCTCATCTTTTTTTTTATGGCTGAGAAATACTCGTGCGTGTGTGTGTGTGTGTGTGTGTGTGTGTGAGTGTGTGTGAGTGTGTACCACATTTTCCTTATCCATTTGTCTATGATAGATACTTAGGTTGCTTCCATATCTTAGTTATTGTAAATAATGAAGCAGTAAACATAGGGGTGCGTATATTTTGTCAAGTTAGTGTTTTTGTTTTCTTTGATAATGGTAGTGGAATTATTGGATCATATGGTAGCTTCTATTTTTAAGTTTTGAGGAAACTTCATACTGTTTTCCACAGTGGCTATACCAGTTTGCATTCATTCCAACAGTGTGTAAGGTTTCCTTTTTCTCCACATCCTCACCAACAATTGTTGATTCTTCTGTTTTTTTATTTTAGCCATTCTGACAGGTGTGAGGTGGTATCTAATTGTGGTTTCCATTTGCATTTCCCTGATGATGTTGAGCACATTTTCATGTGTCTGTTGGCTATCTGTAGGTCTGTATTAAAAAAATATGTACTCAAGAGTCCCTGCTCATTTTTAATTAGATTATGTGTTTTTTGTTGTTGTTGAGTTGTAGGAGTTCCCTATGTATTTTAGATATTAACCCCTTATCAGATATATCATTTGCAAATATCTTCTCCCATTCAGTAGGTTGTCCTTTTGTGTTTTGATTATTTCCTTCACTGTGTAAAAGCTTTTAATTTTGATGTTGTCCCAATAGTTTGTTTCTGCTTTTGTTTCCCTAAGCTTAGGAGACTTTTCTAGAAAAATGTTGCTACAGCTGATGTCGGAGAAATTACTGCCTGTGTTCTCTCTAGGATTTTTATGGTTTCAGGTCTCACATTTAGGTCTTTAATCCATTTTGAGTTTATTTTTGTGTATGTAATTAGAGAATGTTCCAGTTTCAATCTTTTACATGTAGCTGTCTAGTTTTCCCAGCAACATTTATTAAGAAGATTGTCTTGTCCCCGTATTATTGCCTCTTTTGTCATAGATTAATTGACCATATAATCACAGGTTTATTTCTGGAATCTCTAGTCTGCTCCATTGACGTATGTGTCTATTTTTGTGCCAGTACCATACTGTTTTGATTACTACAGCTTTGTACTATACCTTGAAATCTGGCATTGTGATAACTCCAGTTCTGTTCTACTTTCTCAGGATTGCTTGACTATTCAGGGTCTTCTGTGGTTCCACATGAATCTTAGTATTATATGTTCTAGTTTTGTGAAAACCACTCTTGGTATTTTGATAGAGATTGCATTAAATCTGTAGATTGCTTTGGGTAATATGGACATTTTCACAATATAAATTCTTCCAATCCATGAGCATGTTATTTCTTTCCATCTGTTTGTGTCATCTTCAATTCCTTTCATCAGTGTTTTAGAGTTTTTGAAGTACAGGTCTTTTACCTCTTTGGTTAAATTTATTCCTAAGTATTTTATTCTTTTTGGTGCAATTGTAAATGGGTTTTTTTTTATTTTTATTCAAAACTTTTTTTTTTTCTTTCACCTACTTCATTTTTAGGGCATAAAAATGTTACTAATTTCTGGGCATTGATTTTGCATCTTGCACTTTACTGAATTTGTTTATGACTTCTAGTAGATTTTGATAGTCTTTAGGATTTTCTATGCATAAAATCATGTCATCTCCAAATAGTGACAATTAAATATTTTTTCCCAATATGGATGCCCCATATTCCTTTTTCTTGTCTGATTGCTGTGGCTAGGATTTCCAGCACTATGTTGAATAAAAGTGGTGAGAGTGGGCATCTTTGTCTTGGTCCTGACATTAGAGGAAAAGCTCTCAGTTTTTCACCATTGAGTATGATGTTAGCTGTGGGTTTTTCATATATGACCTTTATTATGTTGAGATATGTTCCATCTATCCCTACTTTGTTGAGAGAGTTTGTCAGGAATGAATGTTGATTCTTGCCAAATGCTCTTTCTGCATCTATTGAGATAATCATGAGTTTTAGCCTTCATTTTGTTGATGTGGTGTATGACACTGATTGATTTGCAAATATTGAAACATCCTTGCATCCCTGAAATAAATCCCATCTGATCATGGTGAATGATTTCTTTTTACTATATTGTTGTATGTGGTTTGCTAATATTTTGTTGAGAACTTATGTATCTATCTTTATCAAGGATATTGTTCTGTGGTTCTCTTTTTCTGTGATGTCTTTGTCTGGTTCTGGTATCAGGGTAAGCCTGGCCTTACAATGTATTTGGAAGCTTTCCTTCCTTTTCTGTGTTGTGGAATATTTTGAGGAGAATAGGTATTAACCCTTCATTATTATTTTTCTTTCAATGTCTGGTAGACCACCTGTGAATCCATCTGGTATGGAACTTGTACTTTTGGGTGGTTTTATGATTACCAATTCAATTTTGTTACTTATAACAGGTCAGTTCAAACTTTCTATTTCTTCCTGGTTCTGTTTTGGGAGATTGTATGATTCTAGGACTTTATCCATTTCTTCTAGGTTGTCCAATTTGTTGGCATATAATTTTTTTTTAGTATCCTGTTATAGTTCTTTTTATTTCTGTGGCATCAGTTGTTACTACTCCTTTCTCATTTCTGATTTATGTAGTTGTGTCCTTTCTCCTTCTTTTCTTCTTCTTTTTTAAGAATTCATTTATTTATTTACTTATTTATTTATTTATTTATTATTATGTTATGTTAGTCACCATACAGTACATCATTAGTTTTTCATGTTGTGTTCCATGATTCATTGTTTATGTATAACACCAAGTGCTCCATGCAATATATGTCCTCCTTAATACCCATCACTAGGCTCACCCATCCCCCCACTCCCCTCCTGTCTAAAACCCTCAGTTTGTTTCCTTAAGTCCATAGTCTCATGGTTTCCCTCGCCATCTGATTTCTCCCCCTTCCTTTTTCCTTTCTTTCTCCTAATGTCCTCCATGCTATTCCTTATATTCCACATATAAGTGAAACCATATAATAATTGACTTTCTCTGCTTGACTTATTTAACTTAGCATAATCCCCTCCAGTTCCAACCATTTCGATGAAGATGGTGGGTATTCATCCTTTCTGATGTCTGAGTAATATGCCATTGCATATATGGACCACATCTTTATCCATTCATCTGCTGAAGGGCATCTTGGCTCCTTCCACAGTTTGGCTATTGTGGACATTGCTGCTATGAACATTGGAGTGCATGTGGCCCTTGTTTTCACTACATCTGTATCTTTGGGGTAAATACCCAGTAGTGCAATTGCTGGGTCATAGGGTAGCTCTATTTTTAACTTTTTGAGGAAACTCCACACTGTTTTCCAAAGTGGCTGTACCAACTTGCACTCCCACCAACAGTGTAAGAGGGTTCCCCTTTCTCCACATCCTCTGCGACATCTGTTGTTTCTTGCCTTGTGAATTTTTGCCACTCTAACTGGTGTAAGGTGGTATCTCATTGTGGTTTTGATTTTAATTTCCCTGATGGCTAATGATGTTGAATATATTTTCATGTGTCTGTTAGTCATTTGTATGTCTTCTTTGGAGAAGTGTCTGTTCATGTCTTCTGCCCATTTTTTGACTTGATTATTTGTTTTTTGGGTGATGAGTTTGAAACATTCTTTATATATCTTGGATACCAGCCCTTCATCTGTAGTGTCATTTGCAAATATATTCTCCTATTGCGTGGGTTGCCTCTTTGTTTTCTTGAATGTTTGCTGTGCAGAAACTTTTTACCTTGATGAAGTCCCAAAAGTTCAATTCGCTTTTGTTTCCCTTGCCTTTGGAGTCATGTCTTTTTTTTTTTTTTTCTTTAATTATGTTATGTTAGTCACCATACAATACATCATTAGTTTTTGATGTAGTGATCCATGATTCATTGTTTCATATAACACCCAGTGCTCCATGCAGTACATGCCCTCCTTAGTACCCATCACCAGGCTAACCCATCCCCCCACCCCTCTCCCCTCTAAAACCCTGTTTGTTTCTCAGAGTCCATACTCTCATGGAGTCATGTCTTGAAAGAAGTTGCTGTGGCCAATGCCAAAGAGGTTACTGCCTATGTTCTCCTCTAGGATTTTGATGGATTCCTATCTCACATTGAGGTCTTTCATCCATTTTGTGTTTATCTTTGTGTATGGTGTAAAAGAATGGTCGAGTTTCATTCTTCTGTATATAGCTGTCCAATTTTCCCAGAACCATTTATTGAAGAAACTGTCTTTTTTCCATTGGATATTTTTTCCTGCTTTGTCAAAGATTATTTGACCATAGAGTTGAGGGTCCATTTCTGGACTCTCTATTCTGTTCCATTGATCTATGTGTCTGTTTTTGTGCCAATACCATGCTCTCTTGGTGATCACAGCTTTGTAATACAGCATGATATCAGGAAACATGTTGCCCTTAGCTTTGTTTTTCTTTTTCAACATTTCTTGGTGATTCAGGGTCTTTTCTGGTTCCATACAAATTTTAGGATTGTTGGTTCCAGCACTTTGAAAAATGTCATTGGTATTTTGATTGGGATGGCATTGAAAGTATTTATTGCTCTGGGCAGCATAGACATTTTAACAATGTTTATTCTTCCAATCCATGAGCATGGAATGTTTTTCCATCTTTTTGTGTCTTCTTCAATTTCTTTCATAAGTGTTCTGGAGTTTCTAGAGTATAGATCCTTTACCTCATTGGTTAAGTTTATTCCAAGGTATCTTATGGGTTTTGGTGCTATTGTAAATGGAATCGATTCCCTAAATCTCTTTCTACAGTTACATTGTTAGTGTATAGGAAGGCAACTTATTTTTGTGCATTGATTTTGTATCCTGCCACATTACTGAATTGCTGTATGAGTTCTAGTAATTTGGGGGTGGAGTCTTTTGGATTTTCCACATAAAGTATCATGTTGTCTGCAAAGAGAGATTTTGACTTCTTCTTTGCCAATTTGAATACCTTTTATTTCTTTTTGTTGTCTGATTGCTGTTGCTAGGACCTCTAGTACTATGTTGAACAATAGTGGTGAGAGTGGGTATCCTTGTCGTGTTCCTGATCTTAAGGGAAAGGCTCTCAGCTTTTCCCCATTGAGAATGATATTTGCTGTGGGCTTTTCATAGATGGTTTTTACGAACTTGAGGAATGTTCCCTCTATCCCTACACTCTGAAAAGTTTTAATCAGGAAAGGATGCTATATTTTATCAAATGCTTTTTCTGCATCAGTTGAGAGGATCATTGGTTCTTGTCTCTTCTCTTATTAATGTGTTCTATCCCATTGATTGATTTGCAGATGCATCCCAGGAATAAATCCCACTCGTCGTGATGGATAATCCCTTTAGTGTACTGTTGGATCCTATTGGCTAAGATCTTGTTGAGTATTTTGGCATCCATGTTCTTCAGGGATTTTGGTCTATAATTCTCCTTTTTGATGGGGTCTTTGCCTGGTTTTGGTATCAGGGTAATGGTGGCCTCATTGAATGAATTTGGATGTTTTCCTTCTGTTTCTATTTTTTGAAACAGCTTCAGAAGAATGGGTATGATTTCTTCTTTAAATGTTTGGTAGAATTCCCCTGGGAAGCCATCTGGCCCTAGACTCTTGTTTTGTGGGAGGTTTTCGATTACCGCTTCAATTTCATTACTGGTTATTGTTCTATTCAGATTGTCTATTTCTTCCTGTTTCAGTCTTGGTGGTTTATAAGTTTCCAGGAAGGTGTCCATTTCTTCCAGGTTGCTTAATTTGTTGGCATATAGTTACTGGCAATCATTTCTAATTACTGTTTCCATTTCCTTGGTGTTAGTCATGATCTCTCCCCTTTCATTCATGATTTTCTTAATTTGGATCCTTTCTCTTTTCTTTCGGATAAGTCTGACCAGTGGTTTATCAATCTTATTAATTCTTTCAAAGAACCAGCTTATAGTTTCATTGATTTGCTCTACTGTTTTTCTGGTTTCCATTTCATTGAACTCTGCTCTAATCTTTATTATTTCTCTTCTCCTGCTTGGTTTAGGTTTTATTTGCTGTTCTTTCTCCAGCTCCTTTAGGTGTAAGGTTAGCTTGCGCATTTGGGATTTTTCTAGCTTATGAGAGAGGCTTGAATGGCTATGTATTTCCCTCTTAGGACTGCCTTTGCAGTATCCCATAAGTTTGGAGCTGAAGTGTTTTCATTCTCATTAGTTTCCATGAATTGTTTAAGTTCTTCTTTAATTTCCTAATTGACCCAATAATTCTTCGCAGGATGCTTTTAACTTCCAAGTGTTTGAATTCCTTCCAAATTTTTTCCTGTGATTCAGTTCCAGTTTCAAAGCATTGTGGTATGATAACATGCAGGGAATAATCTCAATCTTTTGGTATCAGTTGAGAAGTGATTTGTGACCCAATATGTGGTCTATTCTGGAGAAAGTCCATGTGCACTTGAGAAGAATGAGTATTCTGTTGTTTTAGGGTGGAATGTTCTGTATATATCTACAAAGTCCATCTGGTCCAATGTGTTATTCAAAGCTCTTGTTTCTTTGTTGATCTTCTGCTTAGATGATCTGTCTAATGCTGAGAGTGGAGTGTTAAGATCTCCTACTTTAATATATTATTGTTGATATGATTCTTTATTTTGGTTAACAGTTGGCTTATGTAGTTGGCTGCTCCCATATTGGGGGCATAGATATTTACAATTGTTAGATTTTCTTATTGGATAGACCCTTTAAGTATGATATAGTGTCCTTCTACATCTCTTACTACAGTCTTTGGTTTAAAATCTAATTTGTCCGATATGAGACTTGCTACCCCGGCTTTCTTTTGAGGTCTGTTGGCATGATAAACTGATCTCCATCCCCTCACTTTCAGTCTGGAGGTGTCTTTAAATTCAATATGAGTCTCTTGTAGACAGCATATGGATGAGTCCTGTTTTTGTATCCAAATTGCAACTCTGGCTGTTTCATGGGAGCATTTAGGCCATTCATATTGAGAGTAACTACTGAAAGATATGTCTTTAGTGCCTTCCTTTTGCCTGTACATTCCCTGTTTCTATAGATCGTCTTTGTAACTTTTTGGTCTATGTTACTCTTGCAGTCTTTTTTCTTTTATAAAATCCCCCTTAATATTATTTGCAGGGCTGGCTTTGTGGCCACATATTCTTTCAGTTTCTGCCGGTTCTAGAAGCTCTTTGTCTCTCCATATATTCTGAATGACAGCCCTGCTGGATAAAGTATTCTTGGCTGCATGTTCTTCTCCTTTAGTACCCTGAATATGTCTTGCCAGCCCTTTCTGGCTTGCCGGGTCTCTGGGACAGGTCTGACCTTATTCAGATGTTCCTCCCTCCATACTTAAGAAATCTCTCCTTCCTAGCTGCTCTCAGGGTAGCTTCCTTGGCTCTTAGATTATCAAGTTTTACTATTATATGCCAGGTTGATAGTCTATTTTTATTAAATTTGGGAGAAGTCCTCTCTGCCCCTTGGACACAAATGCTTATTTCCTTCCCCATATTAGGGAAGTTCTCAGCAATGATTTGCTCAGATATATCTTCTAGCTCTCTCTCTCCACTCCCTCGGGGATCCCAATAATTCTGACATTGGAGTGTTTCATTGTGTCATTGATCTCTCTAATCCTATCTCATGGGCTTCTAGTTGTTTATTCCCAGCCTCCTGGGCTTCCTTCCTTTCTATCAGCTTATCTTCTAGATCACTACTTCATTCTTCTGCCTCATTTATCCTAGCTGTTAGAGTATCGAGTTTAGACTGCATCTCATTCATAGAATTTTTAAGTTCAGCCTGATTAGTTCTCATTTGTGCCTTTAGAGATTCTATATTGCTGCTAAACGTTTTCTCAAGCCTAGCTATTGACTTCATAATTTTTACCATGAAGTCTATATCTGGCATCTTGCTTCTATCCATATCCATTAGTTCTGTGGCAGAGGCCATTGTCTCTGGTTCTTTTCTTTGTTGGGAGTTCCTTCTCCTAGTCATTCTGTTGAGGTGTGGTTGAGGGAATGTACAGAGTCCAAAATATCAACTATGATCCAGGCAAGATGCACCCTAGGAAATTCCAGAGCAGTTGGAAGCCCCCATCAAAAAAACAAAGTCAAAATGAAACCCAAGAATAAAATTTATAAAACTAAAAAAATTTTAAAAATTAAAAAAAAGAGAAAAAGAAAAACGGAGGGGTGAGGGGAGGAGTGGCTATGATCTCTCAGTGTGGGTAAGGTAGGGTGTTTTCATTCTTCCTGGCTGTATTTCGTTCTGTCTGTTAGAGAACACTACTTCCCAGAGTTACAGGGAAAATAAAACTGGTATATATATATAAAGGTAATATTGAATAGGGAAAAAAGGACTATGTTGAAACATATATCTATATAAAAAATATAAGTGTGAAAGAGTATAAGTTAAAAAGCTACTATGAAATATGATATATTAAACATCTAGTTGAAATGAGAGAAAGTTAAAAAGAAAAAACAGAGAGGAAGCATAAAAGAAAGCATAAAAAGAAAAAAAAAAAGAGTTGTTTCTGAAAAATACACAAGCCGTGAGGCAACGCTTGGAGCTCAATATACTATTTTCCCCTGGTGTCAGGGCTTTACAGTCTTATGGGGACCCTAGGGTTGTTGCCATCTTGTTCTTCCAGCCTGTCTTCTGGGGGAGAGGACTGCCTCATTGTTTCTCAGGCAACCCTGCTTGGGCGGAGCTGCCCAGCCTTCTATTAGGGGGCTGGGTTTCGTGGAAACCAGTTTTTTGAGCTTTTGTTCTCTGGCAGCTTTCTGTGCCTTTTCTGAGGGTCAGAGCAAAAAAAAAAAAAAAGAAAAGAAAGAAAGAAAGAAATGGCCGCACCCAGACCTCTGTCCCAGAGCAGAGAAATCACAGTCTGCTCTTCTCTGAACCCTCCAGAACACAGAGTCTTAGTTTCTGTAAGTGCTGCTGAAAACCACAGCCTCCTGGGAGCAGCACTGGCCCATGGCCACCTTCTCAGTGGTCAGCCCAGGAGCCCAGGCTTGTCTCTGCCCTTTGTGCTTCTAAAACCATGAGCGGTTCCGGGTTCACACACGCACCCCTGAAGCTCCTGGGTCCTGTTTGAGTGCTGTTCTAAAGCCCTTTCCTGGCCACTATCACTCTGTGAGGTTTTGCCTGGTCCCAGTGCAGGACATTTTTGCACTCCAGTGTTATATCACTTTCCAGGCACCAACTTATGGCAGCTCCCTCCCCTTTCTGCTTATCTTCCAATATTTGCCCACAGATTTCACAACTCCTCTGTTCCTACCTCGGCACATGCAGTGTTTTTCTGCTTGTAGAGATCCAGATATATATTCTTACATCTCAGGCTGATTTTGTGGGTGTTCAGAATGGTTTGGTAGTTATCCAGCTAAATTCAGGGACCAGTTCAAATGGATTCCCCTACTCCTCCACCGTCTTGCCCCTCCCTCCTATACACATTTTTCTTTCAAGTAAACATGGGCACTAATATGCACACAAACACAGACTCATTATTAGGTGATCCTTCATGTCACAAGTAAATTTGAGAGGAAGTGTGAGAAGATAAGAATGAAAAGAATGAACATTCGGCTTAACCTGAAAGTAGAGGTATATAATAATTTGGACCCAAAATTTAAGATAGAATAAGGGGCCTTAATGATTCAATTTTTCTACCTTAGTGTCCGCAAGTCAGAAAGGCTCATGGCATGGGAGATTTTCTGTACCAGCTATTGGGGCTGAACAACTCCAAAGTGACTTCAGAATTCTTTTTCTACTCAAAGTGGGATTTCAACACCGAATATCCTTATCCAAGAGAATATAAATGAATAAGACCCAAGGCTGAATTTCATTTCCCTTGAACAAAGCATTATTGGATAAACGTCTGGATTAGATTTTTATTGTGGTGGCAACAAATTACCAGGCTGCTGATTTAAACAAAATCAATTTATTTTCTGATAGTTCTGTAAGTAAGTCTGAAATAGGTCTCCCTGGGCTAAAATCACTGTCTGCAGAGAAGAGTTCATTCTGGAGGTCTGGGGTGAATGTTTTCTTGCCCATTCCAGCTTTAAAGCCACCTGTACTCCCTGGTTCATGTCCCCTCCCTTTATCTTCAAAGCCAGCAACAGGGCATCTCGAAATCTCTCTCTGACTCCAAGTCTTCTGCCTCGCTCTTCCACATTTGAAGAACCCTTCTGACCTATTGAGCCCACTTGGATAATCAGAAAAACTTTATCCGAGGGTCAGCTGACTAGCAATGTTAATATCATTTACAACTTTAATTATTCCTTGCCATGACATAGGACTTATCCAAAGATTCTGTAGATTAATATTTAGAAATATCTGGGGAACATTATTCTGCAACTAAAAATCTTTTTCAGAGGTATATTTGATGTGAACTCAGTGGCCTTCACTTTGAAGACTCAAACACAGAATTTATTTCAGACTCTAGGGTGAGTACTTAGAATTTTCTTTCAAAACCTCACATAAAGAGAATCACATGGCTTATTTATTAACATCACCACAAAGCTATAAATGGTGAAGTAAACCCTCCAATAAATAGATTGAATATCATCTCAAGGTTAAAGTAAAGAACAAGGAGGTTAGAACTCTGGAAGTCAGGCAAGTTTATGAGAATGAGGAATACAAAATTGGACTCACTTGACTTCTAATCTGGTCTCCCAGGAACAGAGTATCAGCGGGAGAAGTTTCCTTTCTGTCCACATCAGTGGCCCCCTGGGAATGAAGTGCTGTGAAGTGGAAGTAACATGGAAACAGTAGCCTAATGAGCAGACAGAAAGAGCTGTAAATATCTCCTCTGTTGCAGAACTTCAGCATATGAAACCTCGGACTGGCCTGGACATGGTTGTTATTTTTGTGTTCCTATGTCTGGTTGGGGGACCCAGACTTCACTACTTCTTGCTGTCCTGTCTGGGAACAGAGTTTTGGTCTCTATCATCAGCCATCCAAGGAGGAATTGGGACCTCTACACACAGACTTTCATCTTATAGACCCCACCCAGGTGAGTCTGAGAGCTCAGCAGGCATTTCAGGAAAGGATCAGAGAGAATGGAACCTGAGAACATTTTCTGAGGTCCCCTGAGACTAGGTAGACTCATTTATAACTATTTATGCAATGTGTTCAAAAAAGAAGTGTCCATTGGCCTCAACAATACAGGCATCATTGTTGATGATACCTGGTGGGAGTAGAAGGGCAGTTGGATGAGATGGGGGAAGGGAATGGGGGACCTAAAGTGGTTCCAGTGAAATTAGAACATATCCAAGGGGTTTGCAGCTAAGAGGAGCAGGAAAGCATAGTGTTTGGCTTGGAGGTATGTGTGGTGACCTTTTTAAGATGTGGTGGTTTTGAGCGTGTTCTGTATTTATAGAAAGGCACAGACCCAGGCAGAGAGCTTTTCCCTTGCAACAGCGGTTCCTGAGACATACATTTCTCAGAACCTTCTCTCACACTGAGTATTCAGATAAAAAATTGTGTTTAATATGCAAAAAGTGGTATGCTAACTAGCTTTACTTTGTAATAATACTTCATTAACAAGAGGTGTGGAAACGATGGAGACATTTGTGAGGTAGAAGAAAAAAAACAGCCAAATCTCCTCACCAGTGATAATCACTCATTTACTCACAGGAAGGAACTATACCGTAAGCTTTTTACTTATACTGACTAATGCTGTCTGCCACCCTAGGAGGGTGGATGCTTCTATCCCCACTATTTGAGTATAGATATTCACATTTAGAATGGATTGGTTGTCTCTCCCAAGTTCAAAGAGCTTAAATGTAATAGATCTGACATTCAAAACTTAGTTTTCTGATCCCCCAAATTTTGCATTTAAAATCATTCTGATGTGCACTGGATGTTATATGCAATGAATGAATCATTGAACACTACATCAAAAACTAACGATGTACCATATGTTGGTTAATTGAACTTAATAAAAGAAATAAAAAATAAAATAATTCACAAAAGTCTTTTATTATTTCATCTTTAAAAATCCCCTTGTTGTCATACATTGTATATTTTCTGTTGTGAATTGCAGGTTTATTCCCTTTGCACATTTATCTAGAGGGATATTCAATCAGCAAAATATCCTGACCTCTCTAAAATACCACTCCTTTCTTGTTTGGATACATTGTGTTTTATCTTCTTTGTTAATTATTCTGGGCATCAGGGGATGTGAACTGGGGCTGGAATGCTGCCAAAACAAGGGAAGCTTTCTGCTCATGACAGTCTCTCAGGGACCACCTGAGCTTATTATATCTCCTTTACCCTTTGTGTCCATTTCCTTCCTCTCTGTGTTTTGGAACTGTTTTTTTTTTTTTTTGGGGTTTTTTTTTTTTTTTTTTATGTTTCTTTAAATACAAGACAGAAGATGATCCTATTAAAATGGAGCTCTGTGTTTCCCTGTTCCCTGGGAGGTTTACTAACTAGAATTTAAATACTATTTACACATTCTTCAGGGTAAAGGTAACTGATGTTGACAGCTTGCCTTGTACCATTTCTTTCAACATTATTGTGGCTGAGAGCGAGAAAAGCATGATAGTAATGCAGTGCCAGGAGGTCAGAGTGCACTGTGTGTGTCTGTGGCATGAACAGTTATCAGGGCAATGGTGCCTGAGGTTATATAGTCCAATATGTGACCCTGAGATGCAGAATGTTCACCAACAGATGGAAATAAGGAAGGGATCTACCTGTATTCACAGAATACCTTGGAACACAATTAATAAGATGCAAAGAACACCATGTGAAGGAAAGATTCCTTTGTCCTGAAGTCCATCAGACGCAGGAAAGCCACCTCGGTCCTCAATATTCTCTGCCACCATCTCTCATCACTCTCCCTCTTGCTCATTCCCTCACCACACTGACTTCATTTTGAGATTTGCGTATCTGAAGTAAGCGCCTTCTGCAGGGCCTTTGCTCTGTTTTCCCTGCAGGGCACACACCTCCCCCAGATATCCTCCTGCCTCCTTCTCAGTCTTTCTGGAAGCCTCTGTTAAAATGTCACCTTCTTTGCAAGTTTTCCTGAACTCCTATAAAAACTTGCCACCCTCCCACCCACTCTTTTTATACCGACTTTTTTTTCCTTCATGGCACTTGTCACTATCCGACATGGTATATGACTTCTTTTTAAATATATCTTCTTTCTCCATCATTGGATTCTATAGACTTCTCTTTTTTTTCTCTCCAAGTTTTTATTTAAATTACAGTTAGTTAACATACAGTGCAATATTAGTTTCAGGTGTAGAATTTAGTGATTCAACACTTCCATACAATACCTGGTGCTCATCACCACACGTGCCCTCCTTAATCCCCATATTTTTTACCCATCCCCGCACCCACCTCCCTCCAGTAACTCTCAGTTTGTTCTCTATAAATAAGAGTCTGTTTCCTGGTTTGCCTCTCTTTTTTTTTTTTTCTCCCACTATGTTCTTTGTTTTCTTTCCTAAATTCCACACATGAGTAAAATCATATGGTATTTGTCTTTCTCTGACTGACTTATTTCATTTTCAACAATACACTCTAGCACCATCCACATCATTTCAAATGGCAACATTTGATTCCTTTTGATGGCTGAGGATTATTCCAGTCTGTGTGTGTGTGTGTGTGTACATCTTCTTTATCCATTCATCACTCGATGGACATTTGGGCTCTCTCCGTACTTTAGCTATTGTAGATATTGCTGCTATAAGCTTTGGAGTACATGTATCCCTTTGAATTAGTATTTTTGTATCATTTGGGTAAATACCTAGTAGTACAGCCTCTGGAATGGGAAAAGATATTCACAAATGATATATCTGATAAAGGGTTAGTATGCAAAATCTATAAAGAACTTATCAAACTCAACACACAAAAAAACAAATAATCCAGTTAACAAATGGGCAGAAGACATGAATAGACATTTTTCCAAAGAAGACATACAGATAACTAACAGACAAATGAAAAGATGCTCAACATCACTCATCATCAGGGAAATACAAATCAAAACTACAATGAGATATCACCTCACACCAGTCAGAACAGATAAAATTAACAAAACAGGAAACAGGTGTTGGCAAGGATGTGGAGAAAGGGGAACCCTCTTGCACTGTTGGTGGGAATGCAAACTGGTGCAGCCACTCTGGAAAACAGTATGGAAGTTCCTCAAAAAGTTAAAACTAGAGCTACCCTATGATCCAGCAATTGCACTCCTAGGCATTTACCCAAAGGATGATGGAACTTTCTATCTCAGTACCCTGTGCTCTTTGTCTAGAAGATATCATACTCAACATTATTCCTCAAATGCAGAAAAGCATTTCTCATTAAACTTGTGATACCTGCCCTCTTAGGGAAAAGGCTGAATGGACAGGAATCCCTAATCAGGGATGTCAGGTAACATCCCTTAAATGGGATCAGATCTGTACAAATAATATATAGTTTTTTCTTGATTGCAAAATATAAATTGTAGCATGTCACTCTGTTAATAATGCCCATTTGCTGTAAATCAAAACTACAATGAGACATCACCTCACACCTGTCAGAATAGCTAAAATCAACAAGGCTAGAAACAACAGATGTTATCGAAGATATGGAGAAAGAGGAACCCTCTTGCCCTGTTGGTGGGAATGCAAACTGGTGCAGGTGCTCTGGAAAACAGTATGGAGGTTCCTCAAAAAGTTAAAAATAGAATGACCCTATAATCCTACAATTGCACTTCTATGTATTTACCCAGAAAATACAAAAATACTAATTCAAAGGGACACAAGCACTCCAAAGTTTATAGCAGCATTGTCTACATAGCCAGACTATGAAAATTACCCAAATGTCTATAGACTGATGAATGGATAAAGAAGTGGTATGTATATCTGGTGGAATATTATTCAGCCATCAAAAAGAATGAAATCTTGCCTTTTACAATGACGTGCTTAGAGCTAGAGAGTATTGTGCTAAGGGAAATAAGTCGCTTAGAGGAAGACAAATGCCATATGATTTCACACATGTGTGGAAATTAAGAAACAAAACAAAGGAGTGGGGGGGAGAGAGAGAGAGAGACAAATCAAGAAACAGATTCTTAATTACACAGAACAAACTAACGGTTGCCAGAAGGGAAGAGGGTGAAGGGATGGAGGAAACAGGTGATCAGGATGAAGGAGTGCATTTGTCCTGATGAGCACTGGGTGTTGTATGGATGTGTTGAATCTATATTGTCCACCAGAAACTGCTATTACACAGTTAACTAACTGGTTTTTAAATAAAAAACTTTAAAAAATGAAAAAAGAATAAAGAGTAAAAATAATAAATAAATAGTCCATTTTCTTGAAAATTTATCACGTTATTTTTTCTTTCCTAGTGGTCATCTCCAACACATGGTACTACCCAACGATACAGGAATTTCAGAGTTTCTTCTTCAGGGATTTTCAGAGGACCCAGAACTGTAGTGCCTATTATTTGAGCTTTTCTTCTCCATATACTTAATCATTGTGTTTGGGAATCTGCTCATTATCCTGCCCAGCAGCTCTGACTCCCATCTCCACACCCCCATGTACTTGTTCCTCACCAACCTGTCCTTTGTAGACATCTGTTTCTCTTCCACTACCATCCTGAAGAAGGTGTGGAACTTCCAGACTCATAGCAAGGTCATTAACTATGCAGGCTGCATCAGCCAGATGTATTTTCCTACTCTGTGCAGAGCTGGATGATTTTTATCCTGTCCACAAAGGCCTATGACTGCTTCATGGCCATCTGTCACCCCCTGCACTATAAGGTCATCATGAACCCCCAGCTCTGTGGACTGCTTGTTCTGGTCCTGAGTCATCAGTGTTCTCAATTCTTTGTTACAGACCTTAATGGTGTTATGGCCGTCCTTCTGTACAGGCATGGAAATCCCCAATTTTTTTGTGAACTCAATCAGGTAGTTGGGCATGCCTGTTCTGACACTATTCATAATGACATGGTAATGTATTTTGCAATTGTGTTGCTGGGTGGTGCTCCCCTAGCTGGCATCCTTTACTCTTACTCTGAAATAGTTTCCTCCATATGTGAGTTCTGATCAGCTCGGGGCAAGTATAAAGCATTTTCCATCTGTGTGTCTCACCTCTCAGTTTTCTCCTTATTTTATTGTACAGACCTAGGAATGTACCTTAGCTCCCATAGAGTTGCAGCAGACTCGGTGATGTAGATGATGGTCACACCCATGCTGAACCCTTTCATCTACAGCCTGAGGAAGAGAGACCTAAAGAGGGCTCTGAAAGGAATCATTGGGGTTCCAGTGATGTAAGGGCCATCGTCCTGGGGATGAAGAATTGCCCATGTTTGCAGGGCTCACAGCCTCAGAGCCAGGAACTGCTGTTCTTTGATCAGATTATGGAAGTAGAATCTGTTCCTTCTGTTTATTTCCTGGAATTTCCATTTGTTTGAATTCAACTTCTCCATACATTTAAGTAACTCACTTTATTGAGCTTCTGCTTTGTCTGATATACAGACAGGTTCCCTTTTGTCCATTTCCTACTTTCTCAAAGTTTTTCCCACCTTTTATCAAATATATTTGGAAATTCCCATTTATGTCATGGGGCACCATGGATTTCATAAGAATACTTTCTACTCAAACAACAAATATCATCCCAAGTAATTTTTCTCTTGTTTTA
This sequence comes from Phoca vitulina, assembly GCF_004348235.1. NCBI lineage: Eukaryota > Metazoa > Chordata > Mammalia > Carnivora > Phocidae > Phoca > Phoca vitulina. The sequence goes on from NW_022589716.1 coordinate 415,854, forward strand.
CTAAAAGGATAGTCATGAGTCATTATATTCATATAGAAAAACTACTTTTGGTAACCAAAACCATTTATGTAATTTTACAATGAAAGAAAGTATGAGACTCCAATTATTCAATTTTGTGTACATCATTGCTTTGTACATCACAGCCCTCACTGCTCATCCTGACAATGTAGACTAACTTATAGTTTATCCTATAGGTAGTCACTGAGTTTCATTCTCCTTATTATGATCATGTCCCCCTATGCAGCTGTGTCTACCACACTAATTGGCAATATGATTACCAAGTACATGTCTCCAAGTGGAGTCCACACAGATACATGTACTAGAATAAATATATTATACTCAACTAGTGAATCATTGAACATTATATCAAAAACTAATGATGTGCTATAACTTGGCTAATTGAATTTAAATAAAAATAAATAAATAAATAAATAACAAAACCAAAACAAAAGAAGAAAAGAATAAATAGATTAACTTCATATGGCCTTTGAACCAGGAAAGATCTTAAATATGTTGAAGAAAAATTGAAAGTATACTTTGTATTACTGAGCAAAATATTTAATTTTATGCTGTCCATCCACTCACTGAATTAGGAGATTGATGTCCATGTAGAAGAGTTGGGTTTTCCCCACTGAAGTGAAGAATTGGATGGCATGCTTATGGTACTTTTATTGAATCATCTATCTCTTTCTGCTACATACAAATAGGACTCTTTCCTCTTCTCTAAATGAAATATCTGCTTTTCTAAATTTTGTCATAACCATGAAATAGGCGATGATTGAACAATATCAATATCATCCATTGTATATCATCCATATATATCCTCAGGATCAGAGAATGACTCATTAGAGAGATTGAATTTCTGTCCAGTCATGTGCTTCAGGTCACATCTTTTGTGCAAAGAGGCATGACCTTCCAGCCTCTCTTGGTTACCTGGAAGGAACCCTAATGAAGTCTGTCTTTATTATAGTCATCAGAAATAAATGTGTAGAAGCACATTGTTGAGTCCAAGGGAAACATTCAAGGATAAGAGTGTGAGTATGTTTATGTGTGTGTACATTTGTATACATCCTTCCCTCAAATAAACACATTCACACACATTTATGTAGACACACAGAGACTTATTTAAATCCCATCTATTGTGTTGAAAGAAAACCTGAAAGTTAGAGGGGATACAAATGACAAGAAGAAACATTTCAATCAACATAAAATAGAAAAGATGTAGAGTTTTGACACAAAGATTTTCTTAATTTTGATAAGGAATTGTATTTGACCTCAAATCTTCAAAGTCCTCAGAGTCAAAACCACATTTATATTTATGCAAAGGGAAATCATTGTCCAGTTAATGAGGCAGAATATCTCCAAACTAAAACTAATTATCTCCTCCCAGTTAAGGTGGGATTTCAATACCAAATGCCTTAACCCAAGGGAAGTTCACTGAATGAGTTGAAAGGCTCAAACTCCATTCCTACAAACAATATTTTGTGAACAAATGTCTGTATTCAATTCCAGCTCTAACATATGACAACAGGAGTGCCTTAAAACAAAGATTTATCCTAAGTTTCTAGAAAGTCAGAAACATAAAATGGGTCTCTTTGGGCTACAATTAAGAGGTCTTCAGGGCTGCGATCCTTCTGGACACACCAGAGGAGAATTCACTCCCTTTCCTATTTCAGTTTTCAGTGGCTACTTGCCTTTCTTGTCTCATGGCCCTCCTTCAATCTTCAAGCCTGCAGCACAGAATCTGAAAATGTCTCTCAGATTCCAATTCTTTGTCCTCCCTCTTCCACATTTAGAGGACCATTGTTATAACATTAGTCCTTCTGGATAATCCAGGCTAATCTTTTTATATCAAGATCAGTGATTAGCAGCCTTATTCCACCTACTAGCTGCATTCTCCTTGCTTTATAAACAAAAGTGTTCAAAAATTCTTTGGATTAGGATGTGGACATCTTTTGGAAGTCCTTATTCTGCCTACTACAAAGTTTTCTTCTCATATAATTTATTTGATGTCATTCAAGATCCCTTATATAAAAGACTTGAACAGGGAATTTATCAACACCTATAGAGTTATGTGGAAACCTTTTCGTCCAAAATTACAAACACAGAACATTCCTGGTGGAGAAGAACAAAAACTACCTACATGTGACTCTAACACAGGAACACAACCTTGCTCTCAAACTGTGCCCCTTACACCAAGACCTGCAGCATCAACACCACGTGGGAGCTTCTTAGAAATGCAGAGTCCCTGGGCCCATATGAGACCTGATGAATCAGAATTTTCATTTTAACTACAAACTTTTGTGATTTGTATTTGCCGTGAAGGTAGAGAAATGCTGGTCTAGAATCATATTTCTCACCTTCTCACTGTTGATATTTGGGGCTGGATAAATATTTATATTGGGTGCTGTCTCAGGGATTATAAATGTTAAGCAGCATCCCTCCAGACATGGCCAAATATCCCCAGGGGCAAAATCATGTCTTGTTGAGAACCACTGTGCCAGAGTTTGAGAACTAGATGCACTGTGACAGAATTCCAATCAAAGCTTCTTTCAGTACTACAGTTATAAATGTGATACTGTGATTTACAGTTAAAATATATATATATAATATATGCATATTATATATACATACATACACACATTTGGTCTTCAGCTCCATTTCTGGCATAGAGCTTCTAAATGTCAAATTTCCTAAGTGATGAAAGCCATAAAGATGTTTTTTCTAAGTTAGGGGGGTGAATTTGGGAAAGTATCTATGGAGAAGGGCGGCTTGCCAGGAGGACCAGCCATGTGATTAGAGAACTGGAACTTTACTTCCCACAACCTGACCTCCTGGGATGGGAGAGGGGCTGGAGATGGATTCTAATCACCAATGGCCAATGATTTAATTAATCATGTCTATATCATGAAGCTTCCATGAAACCCAAAACGGTGGAGAGCTTTCAGGTTGGTGAACTGGTAGAGTGGCATACCTGGAGAAGGCATGGAAGATCCACACCCTTTCCTTATACCTCATTCCTGATGACCTATACATCTCTTCCATCTGGCATCATCCCACCCAGAGGAAGCACAGTTAATGAGGGAAATACTCAAGACACACCCATGAACCTGAGCCTGCACAAGCTTGCCTACTGAGTCCATCATGTGACCACCTAAGGTCAGACCTGAGGTGAGCATGAGGATTCTTGGTAGAGAAGGTCTAACAGTAATTATCCCTGACTCAAACACTGAAACACAGTCTTAATACTCAAAGAGTGGTCCACAAACCAGGACTGATGGCATCAGTATCAACTGGGAAAGAGTTACAATCACAGGATCTCTGAACCTCACCTACAACCTCCCAAATCAGATCTGAATTTGAACAGGATCCTCAAGTGATTCAAACACACATTAATGTTGGAGAAGTTCTGGTCTAGAAGAGTTTCTCAACCTCTCCACTGTTGACATCTGTGCTACATAATTCTTTGTATTGGGGGTCATGTGGGGGTAAGGAGCAAGATGGCAGAAGAATAGAAGACCTGGATTTCATCTCGTCCCAGGAATTCAGCTGGATAGGGATCAAACCATTCTGAACACCTACGAACTCAACAGGAGATCAAAGAAAAGAATAGCAACAACTCTCTGAACAGAAAAGCGACCACTTTCTGGAAGGTAGGACATGCAGAGAAGTGAATCCGAGGCGATATTCGGGAGGATAGATGGCAGGGGAGGGGGCCTCCATCCGCCGCTTCTGGCAGGTGATAGAGCCACGGAGCACAAAATCAGAACTTTTAGAAGTCGGCTCCGCTGAGGGACTTCGCTCCAGTGGCTAAGCAGGGAATGGAAACCTCGTGGGACAGTGTGGTCTCAGGACCCTCGGGGTCACAGAAAGACCGGGGCTGCCTGAGTGTGGCAGAGCTCCCAGGTATCGGAGCAGGGAAGCCAGCTGCAGAGATGGAGCTGAGGAGTGGGCTCTCAGCCCCGGGTTGCCATAAACCGTGATCCGGGGCACAGTCGGACCACTGCTCGTCCAGCAGGGACCCAACAAGTGGCAGATCTGGGGAGACCCCCTTTCTCCCCCAGGAGGAGCGGCGCAGGAGTGCACGGCAGGGATCTGCTGGGTTTGGAGACTCCACACGGGGTCGGGTGCCAGAGATAGAAACGCTGGGTCACAGGCCGGGTGAGCACGGAGTGTGGCCAGAGACCGAGGAGGCAGGAGTGATTGACTGCTTTTCTCTGGGGGCACACTGAGGAGCGGGGCCCAAGTTCTTGGCTCCTCCGGGTCAGAGACTGGGAGGCCGCCAATTTCACTCTTGTCCTCCAAAGCTGTACGGAAAGCTTGCAGGGAACAAAAGCTCCCCATAGCAAACCCAAGCGCATTACTTAGCCCGGACCTGGCAAGGGCAGGGCAATTCCGCCTCCGGCAAAGACATTTGGGAACCACGGCAACAGGCCCCTCCCCCAGAAAATCAGCCAGAACAGCCAGCCAAGACCAAGTTTACCGATCAATGAGAACGGCAGAACTCCAGCGCTAGGGGAATAATGCACATAGAACTCATGGCTTTTTTGGGTGCCTGGGTGGCTCAGTTGGTTAAGCAACTGCCTTCGGCTCAGGTCATGATCCCGGAGTCCTGGGATCGAGTCCCACAACGGGCTCCGGGCTCAGCAGGGAGCCTGCTTCTCCCTCTGACCCTCTCCCTTCTCATGCTGTTTCTCTCTCGCTTGCTCTCTAATAAATAAATAAAATCTTTAAAAAAAAAAAAAGAATTCATGGCTTTTTTACCATGATTCTTTAGTCTTTCAAAGTTAATTTTTTTAACTGTCTTTTTTTTTAATTTTTCTTTTTCCCTTTTTCAACCAACATCTTATCAATCCCTTTTTTAAAAAACATTTTTATTTTTCATTTTTAGAGTCATATTCTATCCCTTCATAGTAGTTACCTGTATTTTTGGCATATATATATAAGTTGTTCTCTCTTTTAAATTTTGAGATACAGTTTCTTCTAACAGATCAAAATATACCCTAAATCTCTAGTGTATGGCTTTGTTCTAGTCTCCTGCCTAATCACATTCTCTCCCTTTTTTCTTTTTTTTTCAATCCTCTTCTTTCTTTTTTCAATCCTCTTCTTTCTTTTTTCAATCAACTTCTTATCTTATCAATTCCTTTTATAAAATTTTTTTATAATTTTCATCTTTACAGTCATATTCCATCCTTTCATCTTATTAACCCTTATTTTTGTACATATACAAGTTTTTCTTTCTTTAAAATTTTGGGAGGCACTTTCTTCTAACAGACCAAAATACACCCAAAATCTAGTGTGTGGCACTGATCTATGCACCAGCCTGATCATATTTGATCATATTCTTTTTGTTTTGCTTTGTTCTGTTTTTGTTTGTTTTTATCTTTTTCTTTTTTCTTTCTTTCCCTTTCTTTTCCCCTGGTTTCAGGTCTTTTCTGATTTTTTTAGGGTATATTTTCTGGGGACATTGTTACCCTGTTAGCATTTTGTTCTCTCATTCATCTATTTTCCTCTGGACAAAATGACAAGACGGAAAAACTCATCTCAACAAAAAGAACAAGAGGCAGTACCGACTGCCAGGGACCTACTCAATACGGACATTAGTACCTTGTCAGAACTAGAGTTCAGAATCATGATTTTAAAGATACTAGCTGGGCTTGAAAAAAGCATGGAAGTTATTAGAGAAACCCTTTCTGGAGAAGTAAAAGAACTAAAATCTAAACAAATCGAAATCAAAAAGGCTATTAATGCAATCAAAACTGGGGGCGCTAACTGCTAGGATAAATGAGGCAGAAGACAGAATTAGTGATATAGAAGACCAAATGATGGAAAATAAAGAAGCTGAGAAAAAGAGAGATAAACAACTACTGGACCACGAGGGCAGAATTCGAGAGATAAGCGATACCATAAGACAAAACAACATTAGAATAATTGGGATCCCAGAAGAAGAAGAAAGAGAGAGGGGGGCAGAAGGTATATTGGAGCAAATTATAGCAGAGAACTTCCCTAATTTGGGGAAGGAAACAGGCATCAAAATCCAGGAAGTAGAGAACCCCTCTCAAAATCAATAAAAATAGGTCAACACCCTAACATCTAATAGTAAAACTTACGAGTCTCAGAGACAAAGAGAAAATCCTGAAAGCAGCTCAGGACAAGAGATATGTAACCTACAATGGTAGAAACATTAGATTGGCAACAGACCTATCCACAGAGACCTGGCAGGCCAGAAAGGACTGGCAGGATATATTCAGAGCACTAAATGAGAAAAATTTGCAGCCAAGAATACTATATCCGGCTAGGCTGTCTTTGAAAATTGAAGGAGAGATAAAAAGCTTCCAGGACAAACAAAAACTAAAGGAATTTGCAAACACGAAACCAGCCCTACAAGAAATCTTGAAAGGGGTCCTCTAAGCAAAGAGAGAGCCTAAAAGCAACATAGTCCAGAAAGGAACACAGACAATATACAGTAACAGTCACCTTACAGGCAACACAATGGCACTAAATTCCTATCTTTCAATAGTTACCCTGAATGTAAATAGGCTAAATGCCCCAATCAAGACACAGGCTATCAGATTGGATTAAAAAACAAGACCCATCGATATGCTGTCTGCAAGAGACTCATTTTAGACCCAAAGACACCGCCAGATGGAAAGTGAGGGGGTGGAAAACCATTTACCATGCTAATGGACACCAAAAGAAAGCTGGGGTGGCAATCCTTATATCAGACAACTTAGATTTTAAACCAAAGACTGTAATAAGAGATGAGGAAGGACACTATATCCTACTTAAAGGGTCTATCCAACAAGAAGATCTAACAATTGTAAATATCTATGCCCCTAACATGGGAGCAGCCAATTATATAAGCCAATTAATAACAAAAGCAAAGAAGCACATTGACAACAATACAATAATAGTGGAGGACTTTAACACCCCCCTCACTGAAATAGACCACTCTGGAAAACAGTATGGAGGTTCCTCAAAAAGTTGAAAATAGAGCTACCATACAATCCAGCAATTGCACTACTCGGTATTTACCCCAAAGATACAAATGTAGGGATCCAAAGGAGTACGGGCACCCCGATGTTTATAGCAGCAATGTCCACAATAACCAAACCGTGGAAAGAGCCAGGATGTCCATCGACAGATGAATGGATAAAGAAGATATGGTATATACATACAATGGAATATTATGCAGCCATCAAAAGGAATGAAATCTTGCCATTTGCAACGACGTGGATGGAACTGGAGGGTGTTATGCTGAATGAAATAAGTCAATCAGAGAAAGACATGTATCATATGACCTCACTGATATGAGGAATTCTTAATCTCAGGAAACAAACTGAGGGTTGCTGGAGTGGTGGGGGGTGGGAGGGATGGGGTGGCTTGGTGATAGACATTGGGGAGGGTGTGTGCTCTGGTGAGCGCTGTGAATTGTGCAAGACTGTTGAATCACAGATCTGTACCTCTGAAACAAATAATACATTATATGTTAAAAAAAGAAGAAGAAGAAGAAGATAGCAGGAGGGGAAGAATGGAGGTGGGGACATCAGAAGAGGAGACGAACCATGAGAAACTATGGACTCTGAAAAACAAACTGAGGGTTCTAGAGGAGAGGGGGTGGGAGGATGGGTTAGCCTGGTGATGGGTATTAAAGAGGGCATGTTCTGCATGGAGCACTGGGTGTTATATGCAAACAATGAGTCATGGAACACTACATCAAAAACTAATGATGTAATGTATGGTGATTAACATAACATAATAAAAAAAACTAATGATGTATGGTGGTTAACATAACATAATAAATAAATAAATAAATAAACAAATAAATAAATAAATAAATCTTAAACAAAAAGTGTGACTCTAATGAGGATCCTTTTCAGGTACCAAGAAGAGTTTGGAAGGACATGCATTTTTGTGGAGAATAAATAGTGACCCAGAATCACGTAACTAGGTAGGAATTCACACTCTGTGTCCTGCAGAAACATCTTGATTTTAGCCCAAAGAGACTCATTTTTGGCGTTGACCTCCAGGACTGGAAGAGTATAATTCTGTTTCTATTAAACCCTCAGTGTGGTACTTGGTGATAGCAGCAATAACAAAGTGACAAAGACATTCCTCCAATAAAATTTTCTTTGAAGAAATCGAATTTAAACCTCTCAAATCATTCACTTATCTTCTTTGGGTAAGGGCATTTTGTGTTGAAATGCTACCTTAAGTAGAAGAAAACTCTAGTCAGTTTGGAGATATTTAGTCCTATTAGCTGGTACAGAGGAGTTCTCCTTGCATAATGTCAATGTGGTTACGTCTTTGAGGCCTCTGGGCACTTAGGTAAGAAAAGTGATCTGTTGTGAAAATTAGGGCCACCTGTTCTCTAAATGTTTTTGTCTAAATTTCTACATTCCTAGCATTCCACGTGAAAGCAAATGTTCATTCTTTTCACTTCTTTACCCTCCAAGTTTCTCTAAAGCTTTATTTCAACACAATAGATAAGTTATAATGAGTTATAATGAGTGGTATGAGCCTTGTGCATGTACATCCATGCATGTCAGTATGTTTTCTTGAAATAAGAATGTACATGAATATATATACATTTACGTACACATAACTCTTAGTCTTGAACAGTCTTTGGACCCAACAAAGTATTTTCACACATTTCATCTTGCCTTACAACATCCTTTGAGGTTATGTTTATGATTCCACATTGCCTTCAGAAGAAAACGAAGGCTGGAGGGATTACACCCTAACAATTGCATAATGAAGTAGTTAGAGCTTACTGTGCACCTTCTTGAGTTCTATGAAAATGGAATCATACAGTATGTACCCATGACTTTTCTTTTTTTTATTTTATTTTATTATGTTATGTTAGTCACCATACAATACATCATTAGTTCTTGATGTAGTGATCCACAATTCATTGTAAGAGCATGAGTTTGTTTTTTGAAGTCTGTAGTGCAGTAATTTGTTACAGCAGAAATAAGAATGTAGTATAGACATTTACCCAATAAATTCGTTTTGGAGAAAGTGAATTGTAGTCTCTCAATTAATTCATTTCTCTTCTTTTGGGTAAGGGCATTTTGTGTTGAAATCCAATTTTAACCGTAAAAAAAAAATAATAAAGTGGAGCTTCTGCTCCATTGTTGAAATGGAATTCAAAAAGTAAATTCTCAGGAGGGGAAGAATGAAGGGGGGGAAATCAGAGGGGTGGACAAACCATGAGAGATGATGGACTCTGAAAAACAAACTGAGGGTTCTAGAGGGGAGGGAGGTGGGAGGATGGGTTAGCCTTGTGATGGGTATTAAAGAGGGCATGTTCTCCATGGAGCACTGGGTGTTATGCACAAACAATGAATCATGGAACACTACATCTAAAACTAATGATGTAATGTATGGGGATTAACATAACAATAAAAAAATTTTTAAAAAGTGAATTCTCCATTTCTAAAATATAAATGTGAGTTACTTTATTAGTTAGTTAGTTAGTTAGTTAGTTAGTTAGTTAGTTAGTTAGTTAGTTTTCATAGGGATTGCATTGAATGTGTAGATTGCTTTGGGTAGCATAGACATTTTAACACTATTTGTTCTTCCAATCTATGTCACAATCTAACCTTACATCTAAAGGAGCTAGAAAAGAAACAGCAAATAAAGCCTAAATCCAGAAGAAGAGAAATAATAAAGATTAGAGCAGAAATCAATGGTATAGAAATTTAAAAAAAGCAGAACAGGTCAGCGAAACTAGGAGCTGGTTATTTATTTACTTTTAAAGAAATCTCTACTCCCAATTTGGGGCTTGAACTCATACCCAGAGATCAAGAGTTGCATGCTCAGGCTGCCTGGCTGGCTAGTTGGTTGAATGCACCACTCTTGATCTCAGGATTGTGGGTTTGAGACCCACGTTGGAAGTAGAGATTACTTAAAAATAAATTTTTTTTAAAAAAGGGAGTTGCTTGCTCCACTGAACCAGCCAGGTACCCCATGACTTTAGATTTAAATAAAATTCTTTTTTAAAAAAATATAAATTCTGACTTTGAGCCCTCTGTGAATTAAGATTAAAAAAATTAATTCATTACTAAAATTAAGTTTGCCCATTCCACTTTATATCTTTTTGTCTAAATATGTATATTCTTTTAATTTCATGCTTTTTCAAACATTTACTCATTTGATTTCTATCCTCTCCAAATTTCTTTCAAATTTCCTTTCAACATAAAAGATGGGATTATTGAGTCAGTGTTGTACACACGTGTAAGAATGTTTTTGTATGAAGTAATGCACAAATGCACACATACATATATGTACATATGCTCCTTACCCATGAATGACTTCTTGGACTCACCAAATATTTTCAAACACTGTATTTATTCCTAACAATATCCACCTGAATTAGATATAATGAAACAGAAGTTCCATGTTGATTACATTTTTTACAATTGTATAATAAATCTTTAAAGCCTTTGTGCACTTTCTTGAATTATATATAAATGGACAAATGCAGTATGTACTCTTAATTTTTGTATGATTATGTCAGCAAATTTTGCATTTTAAATCTGTTTACTTTATTGTATGTCATTGTATTTTAATGAATTGTTTATTTTTTTCTTTTCTTTTTATTATGTTATGTTAGTCACCATACAGTACATCATTAGTTTTTGATGTAGTGTTCCATGATTCATTGTTTGCCTATAACACCCAGTGCTCCATGCAATACATGCCCTCCTTAATACCCATCACTGAGCTAACCCATCCTCCCACCCCCCTCCCCTCTAAAACCCTGTTTGTTTCTTAGAGTCCATAGTCTCTCATGGTTCATCTCTCCCTCCGATTTCCCCCCCTTCATTTTTCCCTTCCTTCTCCTAATGTCCTCCATGCTATTCCTTATGTTCCACGAATAAGTGAAATCATATGATAATTGACTTTCTCTGTTTGACTTATTTCACTTAGCATAATCTCCTCCAATCCCATCCATGTTGATGGAAACGTTGGGTATTCATCTTTTCTAGATGGCTGAGTAATATTCCATTGTATATAGGGACCATGTCTTCTTTATCCATTCATCTGTAGAAGGGCATCTCAGCTCTTTCCACAGTTTGGCTATTGTGGACATTGCTGCTATGAACATTGGGGTGCATATGGCCCTTCTTTTCACTACATCTGTATCTTTGGGGTAAATACCCAGTAGCGCAATTCCTGGGTCATACTGTAGCTCTATTTTTAATTTTTTGAGGAACCTCCACACTGTTTTCCAAAGTGGCTGTACCAACTTGCATTCCCACCAACAGTGTAAGAGGGTTCCCCTTTCACAACCTCTCCAACATTTGTTGTTTCTTGCCTTGTCCATTTTTGCCATTCTAACTGGTGTAAGGTGGTATCTCAATGTGGTTTTGATTTGAATTTCCCTAATGGCTAATGATGATGAACATTTTTTCATGTGTCTGTTAGCCATTTGTATGTCTCCTTTGGAGAAGTGTCTGTTCATGTCTTCTGCCCATTTATTGACTTGATTATTTGTTTTTTGGGTGTTGAGTTTGAGAAGTTCTTTATAGATCTTGGATATCAGTGCTTTATCTGTAGTGTCATTTGCAAATATCTTCTCCCACTCTGTGGGTTGCCTCTTTGTTTTGTTGACTGTTTGTTGACTGTTTCCTTTGCTGTGCAGAAGCTTTTTATCTTGATGAAGTCCCAAAAGTTCATTTTCGTTTTTGTTTCCCTTGCCTTTGGAGAGGTGTCATGAAAGAAGCTGCTGTGGCTGATGTCGAAGAAGTTACTGTCTATGTCCTCCTCTAGGGTTTTGATGGATTCCTGTCTCACATTGAAGTCTTTCATGCATTTTGAGTTTATCTTTGTGTATGGTGTTAGAGAATGGTTGAGTTTCATTCTTCTGTATATAGCTGGCCAATTTTCCCAACACCATTTATTGAAGAAACTGTCTTTTTTCCATTGCACATTTTTTCCTGCTTTGTCGAAGATTATTTGACATAGAGTTGAGGGTCCATATCTGGACTCCCTATTCTGTTCCATTCATCTATGTGTCTGTTTTTGTGCCAGTACCATGCTGTCTTGGTGATCACTGCTTTGTAATATAGTTTGAAATCAGGCAACGTGATGCCCCCAGCTTTGTTTTTCTTTTTCAACATTTCCTTGGTGATTCGGGGTGTTTTCTGATCTCATACAAATTTTAGGATTGTTTGTTCCAGCACTTTGAAAAATGTCATTGGAATTTTGATCGGGATGTCGTTGAAGGTATTGATTGCTCTGGGCAGCATAGACATTTTCACCAGGTTTATTCTTCCGATCCATGAGCATGGAATATTTTTCCATCTTTTTGTGTCTTCTTCAATTTCTTTTTTGAGTGTTCTGTAGTTCCTAGAGTATAGATCCTTTACCTCTTTGGTTAGGTTTATTCCGAAGTATCTTATGGTTTTTGTTGCTATTTTAAATGGAATCATTTCTCTTTCTATAGTTGCATTGTTAGTGTATAAGAAAGCAACTGATTTCTGTGCATTGATTTTGTATCCTGCCACATTACTGAATTGCTGTATGAGTTCTAGTAATTTGGGGGTGGAGTCTTTTGGGTTTTCCACATAAACTATCATGTTATCTGTGAAGAGAGAGAGTTTGACTTCTTCTTTGCCAATTTGAATACATTTTATTTCTTTTTGTTGTCTGATTGCTGTTGCTAGGACTTCTAGTACTATATGGAACAATAGTGGCAAGAGTGGGCATCCTTAACGTGTTCCTGATCTTAAGGGAAAGGCTCTCAACTTTTCCACATTGAGGATGATATTCGCTGTGGGTTTTTCATAGATGGATTTTATGAACTTGAGGAATGTTCCTTCTATCCCTATACTCTGAAGAGTTTTAATCAGGAAAAGATGCTGTATTTTGTCAAATGCTTTTTCTGCATCAATTGAAAGTACCATATGGTTCTCTCTCCTCTTATTAATGTGTTCTATCACACTGATTGGTTTGCAAATGTTGAACCACCCTTGCATCCCAGGGATAAATCACACTTGGTTGTGGTGGATGATCCTTTTAATGTATTGTTGGATCCTATTAGCTAGGATTTTGTTGAGCATTTTGGAATCCATATTCATCAGGGATATCGGTCTGAAATTCTCCTTTTTGATGGGGTCTTTGCCTGCTTTGGGGATTAAGGTAATGCTGGCCTCATAGAATGAGTTTGGAAGTTTTCCTTCTGTTTCTATTTTTTGAAACAGCTTCAGTAGAATAGGTATTATTTCTTCTTTGAATGTTTGGTAGAATTCCCCAGGGAATCCATCAGGCCCTGGACTCTTGTTTTTTGGGAGGTTTTTGATCACTGCTTCAATCTC
>NW_022589716.1:434178-478307 GCF_004348235.1 Phoca vitulina
ACATGCCCTCCTTAATACCCATCACTGAGCTAACCCATCCTCCCACCCCCCTCCCCTCTAAAACCCTGTTTGTTTCTTAGAGTCCATAGTCTCTCATGGTTCATCTCTCCCTCCGATTTCCCCCCCTTCATTTTTCCCTTCCTTCTCCTAATGTCCTCCATGCTATTCCTTATGTTCCACGAATAAGTGAAATCATATGATAATTGACTTTCTCTGTTTGACTTATTTCACTTAGCATAATCTCCTCCAATCCCATCCATGTTGATGGAAACGTTGGGTATTCATCTTTTCTAGATGGCTGAGTAATATTCCATTGTATATAGGGACCATGTCTTCTTTATCCATTCATCTGTAGAAGGGCATCTCAGCTCTTTCCACAGTTTGGCTATTGTGGACATTGCTGCTATGAACATTGGGGTGCATATGGCCCTTCTTTTCACTACATCTGTATCTTTGGGGTAAATACCCAGTAGCGCAATTCCTGGGTCATACTGTAGCTCTATTTTTAATTTTTTGAGGAACCTCCACACTGTTTTCCAAAGTGGCTGTACCAACTTGCATTCCCACCAACAGTGTAAGAGGGTTCCCCTTTCTCCACAACCTCTCCAACATTTGTTGTTTCTTGCCTTGTCCATTTTTGCCATTCTAACTGGTGTAAGGTGGTATCTCAATGTGGTTTTGATTTGAATTTCCCTAATGGCTAATGATGATGAACATTTTTTCATGTGTCTGTTAGCCATTTGTATGTCTCCTTTGGAGAAGTGTCTGTTCATGTCTTCTGCCCATTTATTGACTTGATTATTTGTTTTTTGGGTGTTGAGTTTGAGAAGTTCTTTATAGATCTTGGATATCAGTGCTTTATCTGTAGTGTCATTTGCAAATATCTTCTCCCACTCTGTGGGTTGCCTCTTTGTTTTGTTGACTGTTTGTTGACTGTTTCCTTTGCTGTGCAGAAGCTTTTTATCTTGATGAAGTCCCAAAAGTTCATTTTCGTTTTTGTTTCCCTTGCCTTTGGAGAGGTGTCATGAAAGAAGCTGCTGTGGCTGATGTCGAAGAAGTTACTGTCTATGTCCTCCTCTAGGGTTTTGATGGATTCCTGTCTCACATTGAAGTCTTTCATGCATTTTGAGTTTATCTTTGTGTATGGTGTTAGAGAATGGTTGAGTTTCATTCTTCTGTATATAGCTGGCCAATTTTCCCAACACCATTTATTGAAGAAACTGTCTTTTTTCCATTGCACATTTTTTCCTGCTTTGTCGAAGATTATTTGACATAGAGTTGAGGGTCCATATCTGGACTCCCTATTCTGTTCCATTCATCTATGTGTCTGTTTTTGTGCCAGTACCATGCTGTCTTGGTGATCACTGCTTTGTAATATAGTTTGAAATCAGGCAACGTGATGCCCCCAGCTTTGTTTTTCTTTTTCAACATTTCCTTGGTGATTCGGGGTGTTTTCTGATCTCATACAAATTTTAGGATTGTTTGTTCCAGCACTTTGAAAAATGTCATTGGAATTTTGATCGGGATGTCGTTGAAGGTATTGATTGCTCTGGGCAGCATAGACATTTTCACCAGGTTTATTCTTCCGATCCATGAGCATGGAATATTTTTCCATCTTTTTGTGTCTTCTTCAATTTCTTTTTTGAGTGTTCTGTAGTTCCTAGAGTATAGATCCTTTACCTCTTTGGTTAGGTTTATTCCGAAGTATCTTATGGTTTTTGTTGCTATTTTAAATGGAATCATTTCTCTTTCTATAGTTGCATTGTTAGTGTATAAGAAAGCAACTGATTTCTGTGCATTGATTTTGTATCCTGCCACATTACTGAATTGCTGTATGAGTTCTAGTAATTTGGGGGTGGAGTCTTTTGGGTTTTCCACATAAACTATCATGTTATCTGTGAAGAGAGAGAGTTTGACTTCTTCTTTGCCAATTTGAATACATTTTATTTCTTTTTGTTGTCTGATTGCTGTTGCTAGGACTTCTAGTACTATATGGAACAATAGTGGCAAGAGTGGGCATCCTTAACGTGTTCCTGATCTTAAGGGAAAGGCTCTCAACTTTTCCACATTGAGGATGATATTCGCTGTGGGTTTTTCATAGATGGATTTTATGAACTTGAGGAATGTTCCTTCTATCCCTATACTCTGAAGAGTTTTAATCAGGAAAAGATGCTGTATTTTGTCAAATGCTTTTTCTGCATCAATTGAAAGTACCATATGGTTCTCTCTCCTCTTATTAATGTGTTCTATCACACTGATTGGTTTGCAAATGTTGAACCACCCTTGCATCCCAGGGATAAATCACACTTGGTTGTGGTGGATGATCCTTTTAATGTATTGTTGGATCCTATTAGCTAGGATTTTGTTGAGCATTTTGGAATCCATATTCATCAGGGATATTGGTCTGAAATTCTCCTTTTTGATGGGGTCTTTGCCTGCTTTGGGGATTAAGGTAATGCTGGCCTCATAGAATGAGTTTGGAAGTTTTCCTTCTGTTTCTATTTTTTGAAACAGCTTCAGTAGAATAGGTATTATTTCTTCTTTGAATGTTTGGTAGAATTCCCCAGGGAATCCATCAGGCCCTGGACTCTTGTTTTTTGGGAGGTTTTTGATCACTGCTTCAATCTCATTACTGGTTATTGGCCTATTCATGTTGTTAATTTCCTCCTGTTTCAGTCTTGGGAGTTTATAGGTTTCCAGGAAGGCATCCATTTCTTCCAGGTTGCTAAATTTATTGGCATATAGTTGTTGATAATAATTACTAATAATTGTTTCTATTCCCTTGGTGTTAGTCATTATCTCTCCCCTTTCATTCATAATTTTATTACTTTGGGTCCTTCTCTTTTCTTTTGGATAAGTCTGGCCAGTGGTTTATTGATCTTATTAATTCTTTCAAAGAACAAACTTCTAGTTTCATTGATCTGATCTACTGTGTTTCTGGTTTCTAATTCATTGGTCTCTGCGCTAATCTTAGTTATTTCTCTTCTAATTTGTGGCTTAGGCATCATTTGTTGCTTTTTTTCCAGTTCTTTAAGGCATAAAGTTAGTTGGTGAATTCGGGATTTTTCTATTTGTTTGAGTGAGGCTTGGATGGCTATGTATTTCCCCCTTAGGACTGCCTTTGCGGTATCCCATAGATTTTGGACCAATGTGTTTTCGTTCTAGTTTCCATGAATTGTTTAAGTTCTTTGATTTCCTGGTTGACCCAAACATTCTTGAGCAGAGTGGTCTTTAGCTTCCAAGTGTTTGAATTTCTGCCAAATTTTTTCTTGTGATTGAGTTCCAGTTTTAAAGCATTGTGGTCTGAGAATATGCAGGGAATAATCTCAATCTTTTGGTATCAGTTGAGACCTGAATTGTGACCCAGTATGTGGTCTATTCTGGAGAAAGTTCCATGTGCACTCGAGAAGAATGAGTATTCTGATTGTTTTAGGATGAAATGTTCTGTATATATCTTTGAGGTCCATCCAGTCCAGTGTGTCATTCAAAGTTCTTGTTTCTTTGTTGATTTTCTGCTTAGATGATCTGTCTATTGCTGAGAATGGAGTATTGAGGTCTCCTACAATTAACGTATTGTTATCAATATGACTCTTTATCTTGGTTAACAGTTGGCTTATGTAGATGGCTGCTCCCATGTTGGGGACATAGATATTTACAGTTGTTAGATCTTCTTGTTGGATAGACCCTTTAAGAATGATAGTGTCTTTCTGTGTCTCTAACTATAGTCTTTAGCTTGAAATCTAATTTGTCTGATATAAGAATTGCTACCCCAGCTTTCTTTTGAGGTCCGTTGACATGGAAGATGGATCTCCATCCCTTCACTTTCAGTCTGGATGTATCTTTAGGTTCAAAATGAGTCTCTTGTAGACAGCATATGGATGGGTCCTGTCTTTTATGCAATCTGCAACCCTGTGCCATTTTATGGGAGTATTTAGGCCATTCACATTGAGAGTGATTATTGAAAGATATGAATTAATTGTCATCATGTTGCCTGTGAAGTCCTTGTTGCTATAGATAATCTCTGTAAAATTCTGTTCTATATCACTCTTGGGGTGTTTCTCCTCTTATAGAACCCCCCTTAATATTTCTTGCTGGGGTGTTTCTCCTCTTATAGAACCCCCCTTAATATTTCTTGCAAGACCAGCTTAGTGGTCACATATTCTTTTAGTTTCTGCCAGTCTTGGAAGCTCTTCATCTCTCCATCCATTCTAAATGAAACCTTGCGAGATAAAGTATTCTTGGCTGCATATTCTTCTCATTTAGTACCCTGAATATGTCTTGCCAGCCCTTTATGGCTTGCCTGGTCTCTGTGGATAGGTCTGACATTATTCTAATGTTCCACCCTCTGTACGTAAGGAATCTCTTCCCCCTAACTGCCCTTAAGATGGTTTCCTTGGTTCTAAGATGTGCAAGTTTTACTCTTACATGCTGGGGCCTTGGTCTGTTCTCCTTGATCTTGAGAAGGGTCCTTTCTGCCTCTAGGACACGAATGTTTGTTTCATTCCCCAGATTAGGGAAGTTCTTAGTTACAGTTTGCTCAAATATATCTTCTAGTCCTCTTTCTCTCCCCACCTGCTCCGGGATCCTAATAATTCTGACATTGGAACATTTCATGGCATCACTTATTTCTCTAATTCTGTTTTCATGGATTTTCAGCTGTTTCTCCCAGGCCTCACCTCTTTCCTTCTTTTCCATCAATTGGTCTTCTAGATCACTAATTCTTTCTTCTGCCTTGCTTAACCTAGCTGTTAGAGTATCTAGATTAGATTGGATCTCATTGATAGCATTTTTAAGTTCTGCCAATTCACCTTTCATTTCTGCCCTTAGAGACTCTATGTTGCCATTAATCGATTTCTCCATTCTAGCTATTTTCTTATAACTGTTACCCTGAAGTCCATTTCCCACATCTTGGTTATATCTGTATCCATTTGTAAATTTGTGGCAGAAGTCACAGTTTCTGAGTCTTTCCTATTTGGGGGGTTCCTCCTCCTAGTCGTTCTGTTGAGGGGTGGTTGAGGGAATGTATAGAGTCCAAATTATTGACCATAACCCAAGCAAGATACACCTGTTCTCTAGGGAACTTAGGGTTGCTGGCCTCTTGTTTTCTTATCCTGTCTTCTGGAGGAGGGGCCTGCCAGGTTGTTACTCAGGCAACCCTGTTTGGTCAGCATTGCCCTGCCCCCCTGGTGGGGGTGGGGAATGGGCTCAGTGAAAACCAGATTTTGGGGGCTTTTTTCTCTGGCGGCTCTCCCTGGTGACTTTCTGCATCTCTTCCAAGAGTCAGAGCAGAAGAGACCATTTCCAACCCTCTGCCTCAGAGCAGAGAGATCGCAATCTGTTCTTCAGTGAGCTCTCCAGGCCACACTACCTCCATTTCTGTCTGTGCTGCTAAAAACTGCAGCATTTTGGGTTGTGAGCCCCTCAGCGGCACTCCCAGTCCTCACCTCCAGGTCGGGGCATGTCTCTGCCCTTTGTGCTTCTAAAACCCCCAGCTGCCCCCAGTTCGCATGCATGGCCCCACTGCTCCAGGTTTCAGGCCAGGGCTGCCCTAAAGTCCTTTCCCCACTGCTACTGGTTTGCAAGTCTGTGCCCTATCCCCAGTGTGGGAGGCTATTGCGCACCTATGGTGCAGGATCCCAAAGTCTCCCTTCCCCTTCCATTTATCTTCCAATATCTGCCCACGGAGTCACAGCTCCCCACTTCATACCTCGAAACCAACTGCCTATGATATTCTGTTTGTAGAGATCCAGATCTATCTTCTTACATCTCAGGCTGATTTCATGGGTGTTCAGAGTGGTCTGGTAGATATCAGCTGAATTCAGGGAACCAGTAGAATACGGTCCCCTACTCCTCCATCATCTTGATAAAAAAAAAACCCAGCTGCATTTCTATACACTAACAATGTGACTAAAGAAAGAGAAATTAAGGAATGAATCCCATTTACAATTACACAAAAACCATATATACCTAGTAATAAACCTAACCAAACAGGTAAAGGATCTATACTCTAGAAACTACAGAACATTTATGAAATAAATGGAGGAAGACACAAAGAGATGGAAAAACATTCCATGCTCATGGACTGGAAGAATAACTATTGTGAAAATGTCTATGCTGCCCACAGCAATCTACACTTTCATTGTCATCCTTATTGAAATACCATGGGCATTTTTCACAGACCTGGAACAAACAATCCTAAAATATGTATGGAATCAGAAAAGACCCCAAATCACCAGGGGGAAATTGAAAAGAACCAAAGCTGGTGGCATTACAATTCCAGACTTCAAGCTATATTATGAAGCTGTGATCAAGACAACATGGTATTGGCACAAAACAGACACATAGATCAATGGAACAGAAGAGAGAGCCCAGATATGGAACCTCAATTCTATGGTCAACTAATCTTAAACAAAGCAGGAAAGAATATCCAATGGAAAAAAGACAGACACTTCAATAAATGGTGCTGGGAAAATTGGATATCCACATGCAGAAGAATGAAGCTGGACCATTCTCTTACACCATACCCAAAGATAAACTCAAAATTTTTGAAAGACCTCAGTGTGAGACAGAAACCCATGAAAATCCCAGAGGAGAACAAAGGCAGAAACTTATTTGACCTTGGACAAAGCAACTTTTTCAAGACGCATCTCTAAAGGCAAGGGAAACAAGAAAAATGACCTTCTGGGACTTCATCAAGATTAAAAGCTTTTGCACAGCAAAGGAAACAATCAACAAAACTAAAAGGCAACCTATGTAATGGGAGAAGATACTTGCAAATGACATTTCAGATAAAGGGCTTGTATCCAAGATCTATAAAGCACTTCTCAAACTCAACACCCAAAAAACAAAGAATCTGGTCAATAAATGGGTAGAAGGCATGAAGAGACCATTGTCCAAAGAAGATATACAAATGACCAACAGACACATGAAAAACTCATATCACTTGGCATCAGGGAAATACAAATTAAAACCTCAATGAGATACCACCTTATACCAGTCAGAACGGAAAAATTAACAAGACAGGGCGCAACAACTCCTGGTGAGGATGTGGAGAAAGGGGAACACTCTTACACTATTGGTGGGAATGAAAGCTGGTACAGCCACTCTGGAAAACAGTATGAAGGTTCCTCAAGATGTTGAAAATAGAGCTACCCTATGACCCAGCAATCGCACTACTGGGTATTTACCCCAAAGATACAGATGTAGTGAAAAGAAGGAGCACATTCACCCCAGTGTTCATAGCAGCAGTGTTCACAATAACCAAACTATGGAAGGAGCTGAGATGTCCTTCAATGGATGAATGGTTTAGAAGGTATGGTTCCTATATACAATGAAATATTACTCAGCCATTAGAAAGGATGAATATCTACCATTTACATCAACATGGATGGAATTGGAGGGGATTATGCTAAGTGATATAAGTCAATGAGAGAAACACAATTGTCATATGGTTTCACTCATATGTGGAACATAAGGAATAGTGCAGAGGACATTGGGGTAGTGGAGGAAAATGGAATGGTAAGAAATCAGAGGGTTATGTAAAGGGAGGGGAGTGGGAGGATGGGGTATCTGGGTGATGGGCATTAAGAAGGGCACATGATATGATGAGCACTGGGTGATATACTCAACTAATGAATCATTGAACATTATATCAAAAACTAATGATGTACTATACTTTGGCTAATTAAATTTAAATTAAATAAATGAAACATTTTTACGGCTAAAATATCTCCATAGAATTCAATAGAGAAACAAAAATCTGTAAAAATCATTTGAAATGCTGACAATTATAGAAAATGGACATATAATATATGGGCATATAATAAGAATGGGCAAATCAAAATGGTGATCAAATATATGAATTTGCTCAAACTCACTGTTTATGAAAGTAACAAGAAATCCCTTTCACACCCATCAGCCCATTAAAAATCTTAAAAGGCTGTCACTTCAATTGGGATTGGAACTCTTAAACAGGTAGCAAAGTGGTGTTCTTTAATTTTCATCACAGAAATGTGAGGTGCTATCACATTTTGGGAAAATAATCTGAAAACAGCTGTAAGTATTAAAAATATAGATATGTATTATTTACCTCAGGGTTTCTCATCTCAGCAGTATTGATACTCAGGCCCAGATCAGTCTCTGTGCTGGGGTTTGTCCTGGGCAATGTAGGATGTCTAGAGCATCCCTGGCCTCTAGTGACACCTCTCCTATCTGACAGCCTAAAATGCCTCTGAACATTGCTCGATGTCCCCTGGAGGACAAAATAGCCCCCAGTGGAGAACCAGCATTTTAACTCAATCTCAAAATATTTTTGTTTGATTGCTAAAATAGCAATTTAATGAGAAAGAATATGAAAAATCCTCAAAAGTGTAAAAGACCCAGCCACACCTTGAAATATTATGCTGAAATAATGAATTAGCATTATAATGAATTAGCATTATACTAGTTGATGGAGGCAAGTCTGTAAGGTATTATCGAGGGAGACAAGCTATAAAAAAAAAGACTGCACCGGAGCCTAAAGACCATTTACAATGTGCATAAGATTCTATTCATGAATTTGTATAAAAGTGTATGAATAGGAAAATGTGGGTAGCTCAGTCAGTTAAGTGTCTATCTTAGGATCAGGTCAGAATCCCGGGGTGCTGGGATCCAGCCCCCTGTCTAACTCCCTCCTCAGTGGGGAGCCTGTCTATCCCTCTCCCTCTGCCCCTCCACTCTGCTTGTGCTCTTACACGTTCTCTGTCTCTGTCTCTCTCTCTCTCAAATAAATACATAAAATATTTTTAAGTGTATGAATATTTGTGTGCACATAATATAGAAACATAGTATTTTTTGAGAGAAAGAGAGAGTACAGAAGCTAGGTGGAAGAGGGACAGATGGAGAGGCAGAAAGACAACCTCAAACAAGCTCCACAATCAGCCCAAAACCCGACTCAGGGCTCTATCTCATGACCCTGACATCATATCATGACCTGAGCTGAAATAAGGAGTCACACTCTCAACCAACTGAGCCACCCAGGCACCCCTAGAAATGTAAGTTTTAAAAGAAACTAAGGGGCGCCTGGGTGGCTCAGTCGTTAGGCGTCTGCCTTCAGCTCAGGTCATGATCCCAGGGTCCTGGGATCGAGCCCCGCATTGGGCTCCCTGCTCAGCGGGAAGCCTGCTTCTCCCTCTCGCACTCCTCCTGCTTGTGTTCCCTCTCTCACTGTCTCTCTCTCTCTGTCAAAAAATAAATAAAATCTTTAAAAAAATAATAAATAAATAAATAAAAGAAACTAAGAGCTTATGGAACAAAGGATAGCAGTAGGAGTGAGAATAGGTTAGGCACGGAGCTATCTCAAACAACAGTCTGAAACACAATGACAATCTAAAACTAAGTTTCTAGACAGGCATAAAATAGTATTAATGTAATGACATCAACCTGGGTCACTAATTCAAGATTAAAGCGCTAAAAACTTGGAAACAGGGGTGCCTGGCTGGCTCAGTCAGTAGAAGCACAGCTCCTGATTTGGGGCTTGTGAGTTTGACCCCCACATTGGGCCTACAGATTACATTTAAAAAACAAAAATTAGATGTATGGGGATTAACATAACCATAAAAAAAATTAAAAAACAAAAACAAAAATTAGAAATAAAAGAATATAACAAAAAAGTGAGTAGGCAGCATTATCTAAAGTGATGCTTTCATCTCATATAGAGATAATATTACTTCATATTTGTTTAGGAAGAAAAGGTGAATGTTAGTCAAATGATAAAGAATACCTTTCAAACGAGGGCTGCCAGTGACGGGACTTTGAGAAATAGATCTAATCACAAAAGGCCAAAAGGTACAACATGGAATAAAAGAAATGTGAAGATAGGTTGGAAATATGTGTAAATGGTGATTTATTTATTCAAAAGATGCACAAGAACTTTCTACACTTAAACATGCAAGAAGGGGGAGAAAAATATGACTGAATGATAGGTTTGAACACAAGAATGTATTAACTTTCCTACTACCCTCAAATACATACACATACATAAAGGAACTGAAGGTCAAATAGCAAAGTTGATGGGAAAACTCCAATTCTTATGTTTGAAAAATGCAATCCACAACAGGAATACAAACAATCCAAACCCAACAAACAAAGCACAAAACTGACACTGACAATTTACAATAGAGAAAGCAAATGTCTTAGAAACTCACAAATATATTCATCCTGGCCAGTAAGGAAATAATTGCAATGTAAAGCTTTTTTCATATACCCCTTTCACATATTAAATTTTTTTAAAAAATTGATTTGAATGTCCAGCAAAGAAAAGGACTGTGAAATGTACGTCTTATGATCCATTGGTCTGGATGTTTCTCACCAATATGGGAACATACTCAAATTTTCCCTGGCTTAAAAGAATAAAAGGAATGCCCTCCCTTGACTGCTTATCCCTCCTGGCTAATACCCTATATCTCTATTCCCTTTATTCACAAAGATTCTTGGACTTGTGTCCTACTCTTATTGGGACCACTCTCTGCCACCCATCACCACTCTTCCATCTCCACTAGTTAATCCTCAACAATCTCCCCTGCATGACTGATTTGAACGTTTACTTTTCTTTCTAGGATCGTAAGTAAATGTATTCATTAGTTAATTCAGCAAGCTAACAACCACAGTGATGTTCACAATGTTCATATGAAGTTATGTTTAGAATCCCACATTACCTTCAGAAATAAGGAATATGATGCTCAGAAAGCTTAAATTTTTAGTAATCACTTAACAAAGCAGTTAACACTTATGTATAGGCTTATGTCATACACAAATAGAAACTTGAACTATGTACTCTTCATTTTTGTGTAGGTCCTTTAATTCGCCAAAGTGTATGCAGGTTACATATGCAGGTTATTGTGTATAATTTTACATTAATGATTTAATTCAGTGGAACAAACCTAATGGTACATGCCTATGGGTAGGATCTGGAGCACAGGTAGCTGGCTCTCACTTAAGAGGGATGGGAGATAGCACTTCTAATGGGGAAGAAAGCCAAGTGTTAATATGGATGTATGAACAATGGAATTAAATTTAGGTAATTCACATGATAAACCAATTTTTTATGAATAGAAGATTAGCCTACATTTGGAAATGTAGTAATAAGAGCCCATAAAGTTGCTGAGACCGAAGAGCACTACAGTCATACACAACACTATGGTTCAGCCTTAGAAAAAGTGTGTAGAGATTCACACCTGACTCCAGATCCATGAGAAGCCCCGGAGAGATCAGAAACAAGTCCCAGCATATAATTCCATTTGATTGTAAAGGTATTATGATATCCCATTTGAGAAGGACAGTCTGTTATACAGCAAGAACTGACTGACACAATAATCAAGTGAACAGACCTTAGACAATTACAACTTGTGCTCCTTTTTACTTGTGGCTTATCTGACCTTAAGGAGAGCAGTCATGATCATTCTGTTATTCAAGTTTACTTCCAATGACTTTATGAACAAGTGACTATATGTGGGCTCCCTTCTGGGTAACAGAGTGTTTGAAGGACATGCACATTTGTACAGAAGAACTGGTGATCCTGAACCACATGATCAGCAGGACATCCAGCTCTCCTGTGAAGCACCCTCTGATCATGCAGGTGGAAGAGATTTCTGAGCGGGAAGGAGGTATGAAATGGCTAATGTCGATATTGTTCATTCACCATCCCTTAGCATTTGAGACAAATATTAGGAAAAGGGAGTTATTTCGTGGAACAAGATAGAGTCATATTAGCAGATAGCAGTGGAAATTTTCAAGTAGAAACAGGAATATAACTCTGTGATAAAACATAGAAGACACTAAGCAATCCTTCACCTCAAAGAATAAACCCCCTCGGTTGTGGACACTAATTATCTATGCTTCAATAAATAGATGCACACCATGAAAAGGAAATATTTTGGATAGTAATAAAGCTGGTGGCTTGAAATGTTGCACTCTCACAATTCTTAAATATTTTTACTTTTTTAATGCCAGTATAATTAGCATACAGTGTTATATTAGCTTCAGGTGTACAATATAGTGATTCAGGAATTCTATAGATTACTCATTGGTCATCACGATAAGTGTACTCTTTTTTTTATTAAGGTTGTATTTGTTTGTTTATTTATTTATTTATTTGAGAGAAGGGCAGTATGGGGAGGGGCAGAGGGAGAGAGGATCTGAAGCTGACTCCTTGTTTAGGAGGAGCCTGATGCGGGGCTTGAGCTCACAACCCTGATATCATGACTTGAGCCGAAACCAAGAATCAGATGCCAAACCAACTGAGCCACCCATAAGCCCCTTGATAAGTGTACCCTTAAACCCCTTCACCTATTTCACCCATCCCCCTGCCCACCTCCCCTCTGGCAAACACCACTTTATTCTCCATATTGAAGATATGTTTTCCTCTGTTGTTTTTTTTTGTTTGTTTGCCTCTTTTTTCCTTTGTTTTGTTTCTTAAATCCCACATGTGAGTGAAATCATATGGTATTTGACTTATTTCACTTAGCATTATACCTTCCAGATCCATCCATGTTGCAAATGGCTACATCAAAATAAAAAGCTCCTGCACAGCAAAAGAAACAGTCAACAAAACAAAAAGACAACCTACTTAATGGAAGAAGATACTTTCAAATATATAAGACATCCAGATGACCAAAAGACACATGAAAAACACTCAACGACATTCATCATCAGGGAAATGTAAATCAAAATCACAATGAGATACCACCTCAGACCTGTCAGAATGACTAAAATCTACAGCACAGGAAACAACAGATGTGGGCAAGGATGTGGAGAAAGGGGAACGCTTTTGTACTATTGATAGGAAAGCAAACTGGTGCAGCCACTCAGAAAACAGAGTGGAGGTTCCTAAAAATTTAAAATAGACCTACTCTATGACCTAGGGATCCCACTACTGAGTATTTACTCCCCAAAAAATGCATCCACATATTTGTGGTCATCTCTGACACTAAGAACATATCAAGTCAATCTGTTTATTCAAATTTGTCTTTCCATGTAGACTCCACTGGGAAATATATGTTTGCTAATCAGTGTTTGCCAGTCTATGGTAGGCTTTCTGGACACCTAGGTGAATAATAGAATAAAACAAGGAGACTAGTTATAAAGCACAATAGCATGCTTGTAGAGAAAGTGACTGACATGAAGCTTTTAATTTCTGAAGCATGCATTTCAAGGACAACCATGTTGAATAAACATATTGTCAGGTGTGTGACAATTACCAGATAAGCAGTCAGGCTGTCCCCAGCCACGAAGTATCTCTTCAGAAAGATCTGAGTAACCTCGATACTGAACCAGTAGTGACCCTGCTTTCCCTTTCCCTGCCAGAATTTCACTCATGTTTTAAACTGGTCAATAAAGAGTGAAGCTAGGAACCACTAGCCACTCTGCCCATGGACCTCAATAAAGGCAGGGCCCCCAGTTCTGGCTTTCTCTCTCTTGTTCTGAATCTCTGACCCTCTGCATTTTCTGGCTGTGCCCTCCAGGACATGTGAGGAATAAACCTGGTTTTGTTAGAGTTCTCTGATGTGCATTGCTGAGGCGTGTCAATCACAATAAGAACCCAAGGGCAGGTGCAGCCACAGCAGAGGCTCTGGTCCGGGAAGCATCTGTGGGAATGTCCACAAGCACAAGGGTGCAGGGGAGTGTCCGGGCTTTCCTAGTCTGAGCATCACTGTCAGTAGCCTGAGACTTAAAGGGAACAATGTTAGAGTCCACATTCTCAGGAAGAGGAGTGAGGATAGATATGTAAAAAGACTGACAGAATCAAGGTGAAAACTGGGGTTTTGTATTTTCCTCTACAAAAAAGTTATGTGAAGGGCTTAGTGGCCAAGGTAGTTTCTTCCATATGAAGAATACAGCTCATGATTATTCTTTTGGGAAATCTAGGGAAAATTTACTCGGCATGGTATGTCATTTGAAATGAAATTAGCCCGGTGATGGGTATTAAGGAGGGCACGTACTGCATGGAGCACTGGGTGTTATACGAAAACAATGAATCGTGGATCACTACATCAAAAACTGATGATGTATTGTATGGTGACTAACATAACATAATAAAATAAAATTTTAAAAAAATAAAAAATAAAATAAAATAAAAATTGTAGTATATCTTCTGTTGCTGGAAAAAAAAAAAGAAATGAAATTAGTTTGAAGAAACTGAACTTGCCCCATGTAAGATACAGAAATTTCCAGGCACGGGCGCCTGGGTGGCTCAGTTGGTTAAGCGACTGCCTTCGGCTCAGGTCATGATCCTGGAGTCCCGGGATCGAGTCCCGCATCGGGCTACCTGCTCAGCAGGGAGTCTGCTTCTCCCTCTGACCCTCCTCCCTCTCGTGCTCTCTGTCTCTCATTCTCTCTCTCGCAAATAAATAAATAAAATCTTTAAAAAAAAAAAAAAAGAAATTTCCAGGCACTTGTAACTGAAGTTTGGGGAAAACATTGGAACATATGAAAACGGACAAAGTGGAATACTGTCTACATCAGATAGAACAGAAGGTTAAAAAGTGAGTTACTTAAATGTGTGGAAAAGTTGAATTCAAACAATTGGAAATTCCAGGAAATAAATAGATGGTGCAGATTCCACTTTCGTAGTCAGATCGAAAAATAGCAGTTCCTGGCTCTGAGGCTGTGAGCCTGCAATCATGGACCCTTCTTCAGCCCCAGGATGATGGGCCCTCACATCACTGGAACCCCAATGATTCTTTTCAGAGCCCTCTTTATGTCTCTGTTCCTCAGGCTGTAGATGAAGGGGTTCAGCATGGGTGTGACCACCGTGTACATCACCGAGGCTACTGCACTTGCATGGGAGCTCTGGGGAGCAGCAGAGCTAAGGTACACTCCCAGGACTGTACAATAAAATAAGGAGACAACTGAGAGGTGAGATGCACAGGTGGAAAACGCTTTGTACTTGCCCTGAGCTGATGAGATCCCAAGTATGGAGGAAACAATCTTAGAGTAAGAGTAAAGGATCCCAGTGAGGGGAGCTCCCCCCAGCAGCACAGTTGCAAAATACATCACCATGGTATTAAGAGAGGTGTCAGAACAGGCAAGTTGGATCATCTGATGGAGTTCACAAAAAAAGTGGGAGATTTCCACAGCTGAACAGAAGGAAAGCTGCAACACTGTCAAGCTTTCTAATAAGGAATTTAGGACACTCATCACCCAGACCACCAGAACGAGCAGTACACAGTAGGAAGGTTTCATGATAACCGTGTAGCGCAGGGGGTGACAGATGGCCACAAACCTGTCATAGGCCATCACAGTCAGGAGAAAGTCATCGAATCCAGCAAAGAGTGTGAAAAAGTACATCTGTGTGATGCAGCCTGCATAGGTTATGACTTTGCTCTGTGTCTGAATGTTCCACAGCATCTTGGGGACTGTGGTGGAGGTGAAACAGATGTCTACAGAGGACAGGTTGGAGAGGAAGAAGTACATGGGGGTGTGGAGATGGGAGTCTGAGCTGATGGCCAGGATGATGAGCAGGTTTCCAAACACAGTGATCAGGTACATGGAGAGGAAAAGCCCAAAAATGACTGGCTGCAATTCCGGTTTCTCTGATAATCCCAGAAGAAGAAACTCTGAAATTCCTGAATCATTTCCTGGTTCCACATGGTGGAGGTGACTACCAGGACACAAAAAATAACATGATTAATTTTCTCAATAATGAACATTACAAGTATCATTGAAATTCTATTTTTATTTTACATTCACAAAGTCAATATCCATAGTTTTCTATAGAAATTGTCCCCTGTCAGGAACCCCCATCCCAGCTCTGAATAGGAATGGGCATCCCACACATGGCCTTTCCCCCAAGTACTCATGTATTTTATACTTTTAATGAGAAACTCTGTCACACGTTTGAGGAATAAACTTGAGTACTGATTAACCTCCAGGCAAAGAATATATGTGTCAGGAAACAAGTCTGCACAGTTTAGTGAGAGAGAAGATAAGCAGATAAAAGATCAGATAGCATATCAGAAGGTGACCTGTGCTATGAAGAAAAAGCCAGTAAATGGAAAGAGTGCATGGAGGTGTTATTTTTTACTGGTTGCTTGGGTAGGCCAGCACACATTTTTTTATTTAAATTCAATTAGCCAACTTATTAGTTTCAGATGTAGTGTTCAATAATTTATCAGTTGCGTATAACACCCAGTGCTCATCACAACACATGCCCTCCTTAATACCCATCACCAATTACCCCATCCCCCCACCCACCTCCCCTCCAGCAACCCTAAGTTTGTTTCCTAGAGTCAAGAGTCTCTCATGGTTTTTCTCCCTCTCTGATGACTTCCCATTCAGGTTTCCCTCCCTTCCCCTATGATCCAATGCGCTGTTTCTTATATTCCACATATGAGTGAAACCAGCACACATTTACACAGAGGCCTCAGGAAGAGACAGAAGGAGACACAAGGCTATCTGAGGAAGTGTGTGCCCATCAGAGGGAACAACCCTGCAAAGGCTCTCAGAAAAGACTTGCTTTTTTCAAAATTAATTTTTAAAAAAACTTGAGTGTGGTTGACTCACAATGTTACGTCAGTTTTGGGTGTATTTGAGTGATTCAGCAAGTTTAAACGTTACACCTGTGGAGCTTCCATCTGTCACCACACAACGTCATATAATATCACTGACTATATTCCCTAGGCTGTGCCTTTTATTCCTGTGACTCATTCATTCCTTAACTGGAAGCCATATCTCCCACTCCCCTTCACCATTCTGCTTTTCATTTGTTCATTTATTGGTTGAAAAACCACTATTCTCGCCTCCAGCCACAATAATAAGGCAAACAGGGATACAAGGCAAGCTGCTGATATCAGACTGTCTTTCCCCAAAAAATGTAAAACGGCATCCAAATTCCAGGAGCTAAGTCTCCTATGAGCATGTAATCATGGGTCTCCATTTTAATAGGATCATTTTGTGTCCAGTAGTTAAAGAAACAAAAAATCAGTTCCAAAATCTTTGAGGAAGAAAAAGAGGGAGAAAGATCTAATAAGCTCAGGTGGCCCCTAGAGATGGTGAGGAGGAGCAAACGTCCTTAGTTCTGGCAACACTCCAACCCCAGTTACAGCACCTTGATGCCCAGAACAATAAAGCAGCAAGAAGCAATTTCTCCAAAAGAAAAAGTAGGGATGTCTTTACGTTATCAAGACATCTGACCCACTGAACATCCCACCAGAATAACAAGTAAGGGGAAGACACCCACAATTCACAAAAAGAAATACACACATTACAACAAAAGTGGGGGGTTTTAAAAGATTATTTGCTTAAAAAAAAAAAAACTTTTCTAAACGATGTAAAATGCAAAAGTTTTATAATCAGAAACTTGGGTTTTGAATTTTGGATCTATGTATATTTGCTATTTGAATTTGGAGGGCCAACCAAACTGTCCTAAATGTTAAGATCTTCCCCCAAATAGGTCTCGAGGTGTCCATCCTCCTAACGTGGTTGACAGATTTAGTGAATATATGGAAAGACCTTAGCCTAGTTCCCACCTGTTGACAATGAATGCTTATCACTGGTGATGAGATCTGGCTAATTTTTCTTCTTTCAATGTCCCCATCGCTTCCCAACCTCTTGGGTCCCCAGTTCCACAGCCTTATTTCAGTCCCTTGTCATCTCTACACCTACCACAGGGAGGCGCCCTCTAACCAATATTCACATTTACCCAGAGAGCTCTTTCTATATTGCAGTTAAGTTACTGTCCAACTCTCCACCTTAACCCTTTCCAGGTGACTCCCCACTGGAGCCTGAACCCCAAATTCCATAGCTTCCAGCTCTTGGCTGGCCTCCCCTGATCCACCCACCAGCTTCCCACTCATGCTGCCTCACACACATCGATCTCACAAACATTGAACCTGAGTTGTAGCTTCACCTGAAGCCCCAGTCTCCAGGCTGAGCCGCCCTACACCTGCTGCCCTGATCTATTTGGGATTATTCACCTCCTCTCTATCTTTAAAATCCCATCGCCTCTTTCAGACTGCAAAGAGTCATCTCCTTCATGAATTTGTTTTTGCTTTGTTTTGTTTTTTAACATTCCCCCAGAAAAAGGACAATTTCTCTTGCAACAATTTAGATGGAGGGATTATCACTTTGTAACTTTTATTTAATTCCATGTATATTTCCCTGCTAGACTGAGAGTGCGCTGGGGCATGTTATACAGACTCCTACCCTTTACCCCAGACATATTTTGGTTGGGAACAATAGGAGTAAATAAATTTTCATGAAGGAATGAGAGAATCTGTGCTCAGTGATGAGAGAGAGAACAGAAGCAGGGAGCTACTAGCACAGGAATGGAGGACCTGGGAGAGAAATGTTTTCCGTATTCTGAGATTGGAAACATTTGTGGGGTCAGACTGTGGTTTTGCAAGAATATAATACAGTAGAATAAATAAGGCACAATAGAAAATATCAGAGTGCATCATATGCAGTCAGGGGGCATAGCAAATCATTTCATGGTTTTCCTCCTTGAGCCATATGACTGACTGATAGATTTGACCACTCAGAATTTATAATCTCTCACACTAGCTACCAAATAGATCTGCACATACATACAAGAATTAAACAGCAAATGGCAAATTTGGCTTAAACGTTTGTAATTATTTGGTTGAAAGAATGCAATCAAAAAAAAAAAAGAAGAAGAAAGAAAGAAAAAAAATGATTCAGCAAGAACAACACATAAACAAAAACAAGAATAAGAACCCTCATACCCCAGGATATAGAGCAAAGAACTTGCACAGATAATTTGCCATAGATAAAGTAAATGGCTAATAAACCCCAGAATATATTCTGCCTCCAGGTAATGAAATGAGTGCAAAATAAAGCCCTTTAGAATAAGCCTGTTTATGTTTTAAATAAACTTTTTAAGTGAATACCTAATGTGAGAGAGGATTCTGTGAAATGTATGTCTCAAGAACAGCAGTTGCAAGTAGTGCCTGCCTCCATTGGACTGGATCTTTTTAATGAATACAAATTTGGTCCAATATACCCCATCCTAAATATTTTTTATTTTTATTTTTTTAAAGATTTACTCATTTATTTGAGAGACAGAGAGAGAGAGAGAGTGCAATCAAGGGGAGGAGTAGAGGGAAAGGTAAAAAAAAGAATCTCAAACAGACCCCCCCACTGAACAGAGACCTGGCACAGGATTTGATCCCTGGAACCAGAGATCATGACCTGAGTCAAAACCAAGAGCCAGAAGCTTACTGACTGAGCCACCTAGGAGCCCAGTAAAAGTATTTTGTAAATGCCCTCACTGCTCTGCACCCACCTCCATCCCTAATAGTCTATTTTCATATTCCCCCTTACTGCAAATCTCCTTGGAAGTGTTCAGTTTCCTAAAGAGAATGCCTCCCATTCCTTCTTTAGTCTCATCCAACTGGACTTTATTCCCACCACTTAATTATCTACAGTAATCCTTATATTGCCAAGTTCACAGACATTTCTTCTTTTTTATTAACATATAATGTATTATTTGTTTCAGGGGTACCGGTCTATGATTCTTCAGTCTTACACAATTCACAGCGCTCACCATAGCACATACCCTCCCCAATGTCCATCACCCAGCCCCACCATCCCTCCCACCCCCGTCCCCTCCAGCAACCCTCAGTTTGTTTCCTGAGATTAAGAGTCTCTTATGGTTTGTTTCCCTCTCTGGTTTCGTCTTGTTTCATTCTTCCCTCCCTTCCCCTATGATCCTCTATCTTGTTCCTCAAATTCCTCGTATCAGTGAGATCATATGATAATTGCCTTTCTCTGATTTCTTTTTTTAACATATTAAATAAATTGACTAGAAATGAATGAGTTCCCCACACCAACAAACACAATGATCACTTGGCTCCAAGCTAGGCTGAATAGGCTGTCAGGTGACCTCAGGTAAAAACTTTCTCCTTCCATTTTCTCTGAACCTTTCCTGAAATACCTGCTGAGCTTTGAGACTCACCGGGATGGGGTCTCTGAGAGGAAGGTCTCCATGTGGAGGTCTGAATCCCCCCGGATAGTTGGTGATGGAGACCGAAGCTCTGTTTCCAGACAAGACAGCAGGAAGGTGTGAAGCATGGGTCCCCCAGCAGATGTAGGAATCCAAATGCAAAAACCGTATCTCCTCAAGCTCAAGGTTGAATATGTCCAGGGGCTGCATAAGAGATATTTACAACTCCTTATGTTTGCTATTATCTGTTCCCTGTCCCTGTTCATTAGACACTTTTCCCATTATTACTCCAACCCTTGAGCACATCTCCTCATGGGAACTTATCTGGACAGAATAGAATTTTTTCCTTTACATTCTTGTTCCCAAGAGACCAGGTTAGAATTCAAGTGCATCCAATGCTTATTACACCTCCCTGAACTTGCCTGGCTTCCAGAGCTCTAACATTGAAACTTTCCACAGCCCTGAGTGAAAGTTTTTTTCCAAATCTAAGACTGAGGAACCTGTCTTGACCATGCCCCTTGGGTCTCCAAAACGTTGACTCCTGGTGGGAGCACAACTCCTGATAGCTCTAGAAAATTGCTCTTCCTTCTTCAACAAGCAAGAGTGTGTTCCTTTGCTATAAAACCATGGATACAACAATCCTTTTGTTCATAATTCCTTTGACAAATCAATCAAGAGCTTAGTGATTTTAATACAGGTTAAAAGTTGACATTTAGTCCTTCACTTTTAAAAGAGTTGGGAGTATAAGCAATGCATTTAGACCACTTAAGGGACCATGGGCTAAGCTTAGAATCTTATATGGATGGCCTCATTTATTTTGTGCAAAAGACATTCTGTGATGACCATAAAATGATGAGCCTCATTGCACATTTGTAGAAATGTGACTTGGAAGCGTTGAGTGATCGACCCAGAATTATGAACTGGGTCATTATGAACTGATGTGCTTTGACTTGAATGCAACAAGATAAGCCAGGGGTTCTCAACCAGGGATGATTTTGCCTCCAGAGGACACTTGAAAATATCTGGAGAAATTTTTGACTGTCATAGCATGGGAAGTGTTGCTGCTAATTTGGCATATCTGGGTGGCCCAGAGGTTCTGCGTTTGTAACTAAATCCCAGTCATTGATGTTACCTTGTGTGTTAAGGCTGTGGTCCAGTGTCAGAGTCAGGTGTGTTCTTCTTCTCCCAGAACCCCCCCACCCACCTCAGATCTGACCTTAGGTGGTCAAACAAGTTTACAGGTGTCACTTTTCCCTCATGACAGAAAATGAACCTTTCAAGCCTTTGTTCCCTTATCTGTAAACTGGAGAAATTCCATCTAAGGATTCAGTCTGAGAGGTTAGTAATATTTTAGAGCTCACAGGAAATTCCCTGGCACAGAGTTGGTGTTCCATCCACAGGGACTATAGTGACCATCTAAGTTCCACATTTCCTAAGCTCATTATGACACCAAAAAAGGTCTCCTTTAGGACGGGAATTAAGTCCAGGATTCCTCTGCCTCTGGGACAGTTTTCTGGGTGGGTTGGGAATGAAGTGGGTGTCACTGGCAGCATCCCACACAGGTGGGGAAAACAGGTGCTCACTCACACACTCACATTCATCCACAGGAGAATCCCCTGGCCAAGAAGATCTCCTGTGGCACTGAGTGTGCTGCCTTAGGATATAGGGTATGTGGGTAAAGTGTAATTGTTCCTCTTACTCTCTTCAGTGTGTTCAATGCTGGCTGTATTTTGCTCCAATTTTAGGCTTGAGTTTCTTCATCGGACCCCTGTACTTCCACGAAGGTACTGTCACCCCTGAGCTATTGTCAAAAATGGTGCCCTTGGGGAAAAGATGTGAGAAAACTCCTATTTCGCCATTTTGAGGATGTATTTTTTTTTTCATTAGGAAAATACATGTTTTCCTAGACGCTCCACTAAGAGATTTCAGCTCACATACATTTGGGCAAATTTGTGTCATGTGGTATATTAGGCAGAATGATGGCCTTCCAAAAATGTCCACATCCCAATCCCCAGAACCTGTGAAAATACTAGGTTACAAGAGAAAAGGAATTAAAGTTATTGAAGGAATGAGGATTGCTAATAACCTTGCTTTAAAATAGTTTATCTGGGATTATTTGGATAAAGCCATTGTAATCACAAGGGTCCGTGAATGGATAAAGGAGGCAGCAATAAGAGTCTGAGAGATGAGACATGAGAAAGACTCAGCCAGCATGCAGGCATTGAAGATGGAGGGCAGGGCCATAGGACAAGGGATGCAAGCAGTCTCTAAAAGCTGGAGAAGGCAAGAAAGTGGGTTACCCCTTAGAGTCTCCAGGAGGGAGTGCAGCCCTGCAGACAACTTGATTTTTATCCCAGGGACACCGATTTTTGGACTTCTGATCTCCAGAACTGTTAAGTTAATACCTTGTGCTCTTTTTAAGCCACTAAGTCTGGGATCACTGGTTTCTACAGCAACAGGAAGCAAAGGCACATGATCACTCCTATACTGATGTTTTAATCTGAGTATATTGCCACCCCTATCAAATCAGCGTCCTGCTCCTAGGAAAAGCAGAGAATAAATATTGGAAGGTAACCTAGCCTCTGTTCATGATTAAAATGTGCAGTAAACTTCCGTTTATCAAAACATTGTGAAATTGGCTTAAACCTATTGGTGTCAAGACAGGAGAATAAGAAAACACAAATCCTATTAAGAAAAAGCTGTTATATTATAAAAGTGGAATCAAAATCAATGAGGAAAGCAAGGCTTTGGAAATAAATGGTGCTTGGATAGTTTGTTATTAGTCAGAAGTAAAATAAAATTAAATTTCTATCTTTTTTTTTATTCTTTGTAGAAATCCACCTTTTCTTTTTTTTAATATTATTATGTTATGTTAGTCACCATACAACACATCATTAGTTTTTGATGTAGTGATCCACAATTCATTGTTTTTAAATTTCTATCTTAATGCCAACCACTTTTTGGCATTGAGTGAATTTGTAGAAAAATAAAATGACTAAAATGAACCTGTAGAAAAAATATAAAACTGCAGTGGACTTCTAAAAGAAAGATTAAATTAATCCTCTGAACATAAACCAGATGGAAGTAAAAGAATTGAGAACAATAATTGATGGATTCCAGCACATGAAAACCTACAGGTCCAACAATAAAGAAAATTTAAAAATAAGTATAAATCTAAGAAAAATATTTACAACACATTGGCTTTTACAAATATAAAGGGTAACCATGTAAAAACTTATTTTAAACCAATGAGAATAAAAATACCTAAGATGAGAAATGATCTAAGGGTGCAAATGAAAAATATAGGAAGAATACATGTGAATAAACATATAAATGCAAAAACGTGCTAAGCTTTGTAACAATCAAATGAAGTGAAATTATAATATTAAGGAAACCATAATAAATATCAGTGCAGAATTTTATTTATTTGTAAGCCTGCAGCCCCCAGACACAGAACATTTCTGAGCTGGGGAGCTGACTTCTAGAAATGCACGTTTATGTGTTATGGGTTAAACTGTTATTATAATAAAATTTGGCTGGAGGCAAAATAACCTGATGCCTGAGAGAGCATCTGAACCAGGCAGCCCTCCACAGACCTCAGAAGGGGTGAGCCTTTTCACCACAGCCTTGACCTTGAGTGAGTCAGCTAGATACCATAAGCTCCACCTCCTCCATAACAATAGGGGAATGATACTAATCACATAAGTATTATTGGAAAACTTAAATTAGATAATGTGTATAAACACTTAATCAGTACTGGTAGAGTGCTATTATTACTTTTTGTTATCAAGATCCATAACAATAACCAAATTTCTTGAGGCACCTGTGTAGCTCAGTTAACTGACTGACTCTTGATCTCAGCTCAGGTGATGATCACAGGGTTCTGAGTTCAAGCCCTACCTTGGGTCCTCCCGGGACCTACTAAAAACAAACAAACAAAACAAAACAAAACAAAAACAAAACACCAAATTTGTTTTCTAGCTCAAAAGTTTTCATTAAATCAATACCTTTCATGTTCTGGTCCTGACTGTATTTAACCACCCACACATCTATTTTTCACTCAGCAAAAATTCACTGACCATAAACTCCATCCTGAGAACTATAGTAAGCACTGCAGTTTCAAAGATAAGAGAGAGTTCTAAAATTCAAGGAATCTATATTGTGGATGAGCAGAGAAATTTAATAAAGTTGATGTGACTGTATGGAAAGTGAATCAGATCAGGAAAAAGGGGGAAAGTCAGATCTTTGAGTTGATTTTATTCACATGACCTGAGAAAACATTTCTGTAAGTGAGTTTTCAGGACATTTCCAAAATAGGCACACATTGCATCACTCTGAGTATAGATATTAACTACATGAGATTTGACTTATTTTTTTTTTAAGAAATCCAAATGATTACCGAAGATTATTGAGAAAATACCAGGTTGTAGTCACACCAAATGAAAATGACTGGTTATAAAGTGAAAAGGGGAACCCAGGATATAACCTGAAGAAAAATAGAGAAGACAAATAGAAGACAAGAAGAAAAATAGAGAAGACAAGGAAGACCCAAGGAGAGAACTGCTTTAAAATGTGTACACCTGGGAAAAAATAAAAATAGTGAGATGAAGGAAGCCAGGATCTCTGGGCCTCCATATTGTGGGCCCAGCTACTCAGGAGAGTCCTATAATGGTTCTGACGCTGAGAGGCACCACCCTGCCAAGGAGCCTGCTCAGGGCCCCCTTCATGTCCCTCAAGCTGTAGATGAAGGGGTTCAGCATGTGGGTGACAATGGTGTACATCACCGAGGCCACCAGACTCATCCTAGAGGACGAAGTCCCTGCAGAAGTGAGGTCAACCCCAAGGCCTGTGCCATAGAACAAGGAGAGCACAGAGAAGTGAGACCCACATGTGGAAAAGGCTTTGTTTTGCCCACAGCTGAGGAAATGCTGGGTATGGAAGAAACAATTTGATAGTAAGAAGGAAGTATTCCATGGAAAGGAATCAAGGCCACACTCCCAGTTGCAGAATACACCACTATGTTATTGATGAGGGTGTCAGAATAGACAAGCTTCAGGACTTGAGGAAGATCACAAAAAAAGTGTAGGATTTCCATGTTTGTGCAGAAGGACAGCCTCAAAGACATCAAAGTCTCCAACAGGGAGCCCAGGACACTGATGCACCAGGATTCCAAGGTCAGCAGCCCACAGAGCTGGGGGTTTATGATGACCGAGTAGTTCAGGGGGTGACACATGGCCACAAAATGGTCATAGGCTATCACGGTCAGGAGAAAGACGTCCCACACAGCAAAGAGTATGAGGAAATGAATCTGCGTGAGGCAGCCTTCATAGGTTATGACTGCTCTGAGTCTGGATGTTCAGCAGCATCTTGAAGACGGTGGTGGAGGTGAAACAGATGTCAACAAAGGACAGGTTGGTGAGGAAGAAGTCCATGGGCTTGTGGAGGTGGGAGTCTGAGCAGATGGCCAGGATGATGAGCAGGTTCTCAGTGAACGTGACCAAGTATATGGACAGGAACAACCCTAAGAGCATGAATGGAACCTCGGACTTCGCTCAAAATCCCAGGAGGAGAAACTCTGAAGTATGTGTTTGATTTCCTGATTCCATGTGGA
This sequence comes from Phoca vitulina, assembly GCF_004348235.1. Lineage (NCBI taxonomy): Eukaryota > Metazoa > Chordata > Mammalia > Carnivora > Phocidae > Phoca > Phoca vitulina. Next base: position 459,729 of record NW_022589716.1, read on the forward strand.
TGAAAGAACGAGCAGGAAAGGGAAAAAATTGGCATCCAATGACCATCACATGGACAGCACAGAAATGTGATTGCCTTTAATTTCCAGTGAATGGATTAATAAAGTACTACCCTGTTAAAATTGCCTTGGGTGGGGAATTTGAAATGCTTCCATCCTTCCCTCTGCTGCCACTGCCATCTGGAAATGTAGTCCTAGTTCCAAAGCAGTTGTGACCCTTATAGCCTGGCTACTCAGAGTGTGGTCCGTGGACCAGCAGGAGCAGCATTGCCCAGAGCTTCTCTGAATGCAGAGTCCCAGGCCACATTCAGACTTGCTGAATCAGAATCCACATTGTGACAAGATCATGGGGGATTTCCCTGCTCGTTCATGACTGAGTAGTGCTGGTCCAGAACATCTGTGGGTTTCAGTCCTTCACCTTTCATCTCCTCACTTTCATTTTCCTCTATACCATCCCTCAAACTTCCTTACTTAATATGTAGGCAAAATAGGAGCTCAATAATTAGGGCTGTTTTCCGCCATCTGTGTAGACATAATACTGTTTATACGTTAGTCTTAACTATTCCAAACACTGTGTATGAATCCTGTATTTAGTTTTTCAAAGCAAATATTTATAAATTTCATAATGATTTCCATTGCTTCTGTGACCCAGATTATATTATATTATTTTGCATGGTCATTTCTGACACACTGTCATTGGAAAGTCAGACATTATGCCTTCTCTCTTTTATCTTTGAGTAGAATTTCTTTAAATATCATTCTTAAAAGTAAATAAGCACCACATATTATGCTGATGTTATATTTGGGCATGTTTTGTTTTTAAAGTTAGGATCAGAAATCCTGCACATTTCATGACTCCAAGTCAAGGCTCTTCTTACTCTGCAAGGCTGCCTCAGGCAGTCAGTGCTTCACAGATAAGAGGAATGGTGAACACTGGAATAAAGCAGGACCCGAGAGGTAAGCAGACATATGGGAGTGTCGTTTCCTGCTGCAGGAGGAGAGGGGCCCTGAAATGATGCTCTGAGAAGAGAAGCAAGAAGAACTGAGAAGGAATGAGGAGCAAGAATCCACTTCAAGACAGGTAAGATGGTGGAAGAGTAGGGGACCTCGTTTCATCTGGTCCCTTGAATTCAGCAGGGTATCTATCAGACCATTCTGAACACCCATGAATTCAGCTGAGATGTAAGAAAACATATCTGGAGCTCTACAGGAAGAAAAGCAGCTGCTTTTTGCAAGGTAGGAGGTGTGGAGACATGAATCTGTGGGGAGATATCGGAAGAGAGACGGAGCGGGGTAGGGAACCTCCATAAGCTGGCTGGTGGAAAGTGATATAGCCCCAGAGGGCAAAATGAGAACCCTTAGAAATCTGCTCCAGTGAGAGACATCCCTTTCTGAAAGGGGCTCAGGAGATGAAAAGGGCAGAATCCTAAGGTGGGTCCGTGCAGTCTCAGGATCCCAGGAGTCACAGAAGGAGCCGGGCTGCCTGAGCCAGTAGAGTGCCCAAGCAGTGGAGCACAGAAACTTGTTGCAGGAAGCAAGCCCAGGAAGGGACTTTCAGCTCGGGTCACCATAAACCACAAACATGGCTGGTCGGGTGACAGCTCTCCCCTGAGCATGCTGATAAGGACTAGAATGCGCTATCTGCCATCTCCCAGGAGGGGCAAAACAGGGGTGCCCATGACCAGGCAACAGCTCTCAGGGCAGCGGCCCCAGAAAGGACAGTAGGGTGAAAGTCAGCCATCCCCCAGAATGGCAGAATGAGGAATGAGTGTACACACACACACACACACACACACACACAAGAGCCAGCCGGTGACCACTTTCAGCCCCACTGCACACAAAGGGCTGTGACGTGGGTCCCTCAACTCCTTCCCTGGAGGATTGCTGTGGGCACACACCACAGGAGTCTGCTGAGTTTGGCACACACAAAAATGAAGACTCTTTGACCCAGAGGGTTTACTGAAGAGGGGGTGACCGGGATCTTTCAGATCTGGGGCCGGATATTGGGCCACAGCCATTTTTATTCTGATCCTCTAAAGAGCAGCGGAAAGCCTTCAGGGAAAAAAAGCCACACAGAGGACCAGCTTACACTGGGTCCAGCCTCCTGGCAACAGGCTGTGCAACTCTTACCAGGAAAAGACACCTGAGAACCAGCACAGCAGGCCCCTCCCCCAGAAGACAAACTGGAAGATCATATGCAAACTACTTTATGGATCACAAGACTGTAAAACTCCAGTGCCAGGGGAATAGTAAATAGAACTGGAGGCTTTTTCTCATGATTTGTTGATCTTCAGTCCAAAATTTTCCATTTCCTTTTTTTCTTTTTTCTCATTTCAACTAGTTTCTTATTTTACCAACTCTATGTTTTTAAGTCGCTTTTTAACTTTTATTTGTTACATCTACATTTTATAGATATATGCTTCATTTTTGGCCTTTTTCACTCTATTCAATTTTATGTATATACAGAAGTTTTATATATAATTATATATATAAGTTTTTATTTCTTTGAAATTTTGGGAGGTAGTGTCTTCTAACACACAGAACAAAGTACACTCAGGAACAAGTGGATCACCCTGCTTTGTCCACCTTATGAGATTATAGCCCCCCCATTCCCTTTCTTCTTTTTTTTTTTTTTTTTTTTCATTCTCTTTTTCTTTTTCATTCTGTTTTACATTGATTTTGTTTGCTGTCTTGTTTTGGTTTCTGACAACTTCGGATTTCTCTAGTGTGTATTTTGTTTGGGACATGGTTGATATTTTGGATTCTGCTCACCCATTCTTCTCTGGGCAAAATGACTAGAAGGAGGAACTCACAACAAAAGAAAGAAGCAGACGTAATATCTCTGCCACAAATCTAATCGATATGGATATCAGTAAGATGTCAGAGATGAAATTCAGGATAGCAATTATAAAGTTAATAGCTGGGCTTGGAAAAAGTGTATAAGACAGTAGAGAATCTCTACGTGCAGAAATGAGATCTAATCAGGCTGAAATTTAAAATGCTATAACTGATATGCAGTCTAAAGTGGATGCTCTAACAGCTAGAGTCAATGAGGCAGAAGAGAGAGTAAGTGATCTAGAGGACAGGATGATGGAAAAGAAGGAAGCTAAGGAAAAGAGAGAGAAAAAAAAACTACTAGCCCAAGATGACAGGCTTGGAGAATTTAATGATGCATTGAAAAGAACCAATGTCAGAATCATTGGGATCCAAGAGTGGGTGGAAAGAGAGAGAAGGCTAAAAGGTATATTTGAGCAAATCATGACTGAGAACTTCCCTAATCTGGGGAAGGAAACAAGCATTCATGTCCAAGAGGCAGAGAGGACACCTCCCAAAATCAATAAAATCAAATCAATGCCCCATCATATAAGTGAAGCTTGCAAGTTTTAGAGAAAAAGAGAGAATCCTGAGAGCAGTTCAAGACAGGGGTTTTCTTGGGGTGCCTGAGTGGCTCAGTCATTAAGCATCTGCCTTCAGCTCGGGTCATGATCCCAGAATCCTGGGATCGAGCCCTGCATCAGGCTCCCTGCTCAGTGGGAAGCCTGCTTCTCCCTCTCCCACTCCCCCTGTTTGTGTTCCCTCTCTTGCTGTCAAATAAATAAATAAAATCTTAAAAAAAAAAAAAAAAAAAGACAGGGGGTTCCTTACCTACAGAGAGGGGAATATCAGATTAACATCAGCCCTGTCCACAGAAACCTGGCAAGCCAGAAAAGGCTGGCAAAATATATTCAGGGTACTAAATGAGAAAAACATGCAGCCAAGAATACTTTATCCAGCAAGGCTGTCATTCAGAATGGAACTAGATATGAAGAGTTTCCAGGACAGACAGAAAGTAAAAGAATATGTTAACCACCAAGGCACCCCTGCAAGAAATATTAAGGGGGATACTGTAAGCAAAGAGAGACCCAAAGGGTCACATAGATCAGAAAGTGACAGAAGCAATCTACAGAAACAGGGACTTTACAGGCAATAAAATGGCACTAAAATCATCTTTTTTTTTACTGTGTTCAGTTACCCAGCGTATAGTACATCATAAGTTTTTGTCATAGTGTTCAATGATTCATTAGTTGCCTATAACATCCAGTGCTCATCCCAACACGTGCCCTCCTTAATGCCCATCACCTGGTTACCCCATCCCCCCTCCTCCATCCTTTCTGTAAACTTCAGTTTGTTTCCCATAGTCCAGAGACCCTAATGGTTTTTCTCCCTCTCTAATTTCTTACAATTCAGTTTTTCCTCCCATCCCCTGTGGTCCTCCACACTATTCCTTATGTTACACATATGAGCGAAACCATAGGATAGTTGTCTTTCTCTGCTTGACTTATTTCACTTAGGATAATACCCTCCAGTTCCATCCACGTCGATGCAAATGGTAGGTATTCATCCTTTCTGATGGCTGAGTAATATTCCATTGTATATATGGACCACATCTTCTTTATCCATTCATCTGTTGAAGGGCATCTCGGCTCCTTCCACAGTTTGGCTATTGTGGACATTGCTGCTATGAACATTGGGATGAATGTGCCCCTTCTTTTTACTACATCTGTATCTTTGGGGTAAATACCTAGTAGTGCAATTGCTGGGTCATAGGGTAGCTCTAATTTTAACATCTTGAGTAAACTCCATACTGTTTTTCAGAGTGACTGTACCAGCTTGCATATCCACCAACAGTGTAAGAGGGTTCCCCTTTCTCCATAACCTCGCCAACATTCGTTGTTTCTTGTCTTGTTAATTTCTGCCATTCTAACTGGTGTAAGGTGGTATCTCAATGCGGTTTTAATTTGTATTTCCCTGATGACTAGTGATGTTGAACATTTTTCATGTGTCTGTTAGCCATTTGTATGTCTTCTTTGGAGAAGTGTCTGTTCATGTCTTCTGTCATTTCTTGACTGGATTACTTGTTTTTTGGGTGTTGAGTTTGAGAAGTTCTTTATAGATCCTGGATATCAGCCCTTTATCTGTTATGTCATTTGCAAATATCTTCTCCATTCCATGGATTGACTCTTAGCTTTGTTGACTGTTTCCTTTGCTGTGCAGAAGCTTTTTAACTTGATGAAGTCCCAAAAGTTCATTTTTGCTTTTCTTTCCCTTGTCTTTAGAGACGTGTCCTGCAAGAAGTTGCTGTGGCCAATGTCAAAGAGGTTACTGCCTATATTCTCCTCTAGGATTTTGATGGATTCCGGTCTCACATTGAGGTCTTTCATCCATTTTGAGTTTATCTTTGTGTACTGGGTAAGAGAATGGTTAGCTTCATTCTTCTGCATGGGGTTGTCCAGTTTTCCCAGCACCATTTATTGAAGAGACTGTTTTTTTTCCATTGGATGTTCTTTCCTGCTTGTCGAGATTAATTGACCATAGAGTTGAGCGTCCATTTCTGGGCTCTCTATTCTGTTCCATTGATCTATATGCCTGTTTTTGTGCCAAAACCATACAGACTTGATGACTACAGCTTTGTAATATAGCTTGAAGTCAGGCATTGTGATGCCCCCAGCTTTAGTTTTCTTTTTCAACATTCCTCTGGTGATTCTGGTTTTTTTCTGATTCCATACAAATTTTAGGATTGTTTGTTCCAGCTCTGTGAAAAATGTCAATGTTATTTCAGATAGGGATTGCATTGAAAGTGTAAATTGCTCTGGGCAGCATAGACATTTTAATGATGTTTATTCTTCGAATCCATGAACATGGAATGATCCATCTCTTTGTGGCTTCCTTAATTTCTTCTTCTACTTCAATAGGATTTCAATACTGAATATCCTTATCTAAGAGAATATAAATGAATAAGATCCAAGGCTGAATTAATTTCTCTTGAACAAAGTATTATTGGATAAACATCTGGATTTGATTTTTATTGTGGTTGCAACAAATTACCATACTGCTGTCTTAAAACAAATCAATTTATTTTCTGATAGTTCTGGAAGTCAGAAGTCTGAAATAGGTCTCCCTGGGCTAAATTCACTCTGTCTGCATAGAAGAGTTCATTCTGGAGGTCTGGGGAGAATAGGTTTGCTTGCCTATTCCTGCTTTAGAGCCACCTATACCCTCTGGCTCATGTACCCTCCCTTTATCTTCAAAGCCAGCAAAATAGTATCTCAAAATCTCTCTCTGACTCCAAATCTTCTGCCTCCCTCTTCTACAATTGGAGGACTCTTGTGATCTATTTAGCCCAACTGGATAACCAGAATAACTTTTTCCTAGGGTCAGATGACTAGCAATGTTAATACTATTTGCAACCTTAATTCTCCCTTGCCATGACACAAGACATAACCAAAGATTCTGTAGATTAAGATGTGGAGATATTTTGGGGACATTATTCTGCCTACTAAAAGTCTTTTTGAGAGGTATATTTGATGTCAACTCAGGAGCCCTCACTTTGAAGAATCAAACACAGAATTTATTTCAGACTCCAGGCTGAGTACCTAGACATTCCTCTCCAAACCACACATGAAGAGGATCACATGGCTTATTTATTAACATCACCCCAAAACTGTAAATGGTAAATGTTTACAATTTTACCACTTTATACCCCAAAATGATGTTTACCATTTTACTTAAGTACTAAAGTGGTACTTACCACTTTACCATTAAATGATGTTTACCATTTTAACACTTTACACCCCAAAAGTATAAATGGTAAAGTGAACCCTCAACTAAATAAATTCGGTATCATCTCAAGGTTAAGGGAAAGCATAAGGAGGTTTGGCCTCTGGAAGACAGGCAAGTTCATGAGAATGAGGAATACAAAACTGGATTCACCTGACTTCTAATCTGGTCTCCCAGGAACAGAGTCTCAGCAGGAAAATTGTCCTTTCTGTCCAGACCAGTGGTCTATTGGGAATGGAGTGTGCCAAGGTAGGAGTAACAATGGGAAAAGTGCTTAATGAGCAGATATACAGAGCTTTAAATATCTCCTCTACTGCAGAACTTCAGCAGAACTTAAGCATGTTGAACCTTGAATTGGCCAGGACCTGGTTGTTATGGTTTTGTGTTCCTAAGTCTGGCTGGGGGACCCATGCTTCACTCCTTCTTGCTCTCCTGTCTGGGAACAGAGCTTCAGTCTCCATCATCAACTATCTAGGGATAAATTCAGGCCTCCACACAGAGACTTTCATCTTATACACCCCTCCCAGGTGAGTCTCAGAGCTCAACAGGTATTTCAGGAAAGGATCAGAGAGAATGGAAGTTGATAACTTTTATCTGAGGTCACCTGAGGCTAGGTAGACTCATTTATAATTATTTATGTAATGTGTTCATAAGAGAAGTGTCCATTAGACTCAGCAATACAGGCATCATCGTTGACGATACATGGTGGGAATGGAAGTCCAGTTGGATGCGACAGAGGAAGGAAATGGGGGACATAAAGTGGTTCCAGTGAAATGAGAACATATTGAGTTTTGCAGCTAAGGGGAGTAGGAAAACAGAGTATTAGCTTGGAGGCATGTGCAGTGAACTTTTTAAGATGTGGTGGTTTTGAGCATGTTCTTTATTTATAGAAAGCCCCAGGCCCATTCAGGTAGCTATTCCCTTGCAACAGCATATCTTGAGACATACATTTCTCAGCATCTTTTCTCACAGTGAGTATTTACATGAAAAATTGTGTTTCAAATGCAAAAAGGGGTATGCTAACTAGCTTTACTTTGTAATACTTCATTACCAAGAGGCGTGGAAACGATGGAGACATTTGTGAGAAGAAAAAACTCAGTCAAATCTCTTCACCTGTGATAATCCTTCATCTACTCACAGGAAGGAACTATATTATAAGCTTTTTACTTATACTGATGAATGCTGTCTGCCACCCTAGGAGTATGGATACTGCTATCCCCACTATTTGAGTAAGGATATTCATCTCTCCCAAGTTCAAACGGCATATATGTGGCAGATCTGACATTCAAAACCTGATTTTCTGATTCCAAAAGTTTTGCATTTATTTTTTTTAATTTTATTTTATTATGTTATGTTAGTCACCATACAATACATCATTAGTTTTTGATGTAGTGATCCACAATTCATTGTTTTCGTATAATACCCAGTGCTTTAAAGCATTCAGAAAAGTCTTTTATTATTTCATCTTTAAAAATCCCCTTCTATTATCCTACATTGTATATTTTCTGTTGTAATTTGCAGGTTTATTCCCTTTGCACTTTTTTCTAGAGGGATATTCAATCAGTAAAATGTCTTGACATCATAAAAATACCACTCCTTTCTTGTTTAGATACATTATTTTTGCCTGCTTTGTTAATTATTCTGGGCAGCAAGGGGATGTGGACTGGGGCTGGAATGCTGCCAGAACCAGGGAAGCTTTCTGCTCATCAGTCTCTCAGGGACCCCCTGAGCTTATTAGATCATTTTTACCCTTCGCGTCCATTTCTTTCCTCTCTGTGCTTTTGGAACTGCTTTTTTATGTTTCTTTAAATACAGGACACAAGGTGATCGTATGAAAATGGAGCCCATGTTTCCATGTCCGTGGGGGGCTTACAAACTAGAATTTAAGTACTATTTACACATTCGTCAGGGAAAAGGTAATCTGATGTTGACAGCTTGCCTTGTACCATTTATTTCAACATTATTGTGGCTGGGGGTGAGGAAAGCATGATAGTAACACAGTGCCAGGAGGCCAGAGTGCAGTGTGTGTGTGGTTATGTGTGTGCTGGTGCGAGTGTGCACGTGTGTGTGTGCATGTACGTGTGTGTGGCTGCATGAGCGGTCCTCAGAGAAAAGGTACCCAAGTTCATATGTTCCAATATGGAACCCTTAAATGCCAAAATGTTAAGCAACAGACGGAAATAAGGAAGGGATCTATCTCTATTTAAAGAATACTTTGGAAAAAAATCAATAGAATATAAAGAACACCATGTGAAGGAAGACTCCCCGTGTCTTGAAATTCCATCAGTGGTACGAAAGCCAACTCCTTCTTCACCACTCTTTGCCACCACCTCTCATCTCTCTCCCTCTTGCTCATTCCCTTACCAAACTGACTTCATACTGAGATTTGCATATCTGAGGTAAGTGCCTTCTGCAGGGGCTTTGCTCTGTTTTCCCTGCTGGGCACACACCTACCCCAGATATCCTCCTGCCTCCTGCTTAGTCTTTTGTTGAAGCCTCTATTAAAATGTGATCTTTTTTGCAGGTCTTCCTGAACTCCTTTAAAACTAAGCACCCTTCTCATCCATTCCTTTTTACAATGACTTTTTTTCCTTCATAGCACCTGTCACCATCTGACATGGTATATGATTTTTTAATCTTATATATATATTCCTTCTCCATCATTGGATTGTAAGGACTTTTTTTCTCTAAGTTTTTATTTAAATACTAGTTAGTTAACAAAGTGTAGTATTAGTTTTAGGTGTATAATTTAGTGATTCAGCACTTCCATACAACAGCGGATGCTCATCTCAAGAGCCCTCCTTAATCCCCATCATCAATTTCACTCATCGCCCACCAACCTCCCCTCCAGCAACCTTGAGTATGTTCTCTATACTTAAGAGTCTGTTTCCTGGTTTGCCTCTCTTTTTTCCCTCACTATGTTCACTTTTTTGTTTCTTATATTCCACATGTTTCTTATATATATGAATGAAATCATATGGTATTTGATCATATGGTATTTGGCTTTCTTGGACTGACTTATTTCACTTAGCATAGTACACTCTAGCTCCATCCACATCATTGCAAATGCAAGATTTCATACATTTGATGGTGGAGTGATATTCCATTGTATATGTATATGCCACATCTTCTTCATCCATTCAACAGTCGATGGACATTTGGGCTCTCTCCATAGTTGACTATGTTGAAAATGCTGCTATTATCATCAGGGTGCATGTACTCCTTCAAGCTACTATTTTTGTTTCCTTTGAGTTAATACGTAGCAGTGCAAACTACAGAATGTGGAATATATTTGCCTGTCATATATCTGGTAAAGGGTTCGTATCCAAAATATATAAAGAACTTATCAAACTCAACACCTAAAAACAAATAATCCATTTATGAAAAAGGCAGAAGACATGAATAGATATTTTCCAAAGAAGACATACAGATGGCTCACAGACACAAGAAAAGATATGCAACATCATTCATCATCAAGGAAATACACATCAAAGCCACAATGAGATATCACCTCACACCAGTTAGAATGGCTAAAATTAACAACTAGGAAGCAACAGGTGTTGTCAAGGATGCAGAGGAAGGGGAACCATCTTGCATTGTTGGTGGGAATGAAAACTGATACAGCCACTCTGGAAAACAGTATGGAGGTTCTTCAAAAAGTTGAAAATAGAGCTACCATACAATCCAGCAATTGCACTACTGGGTATTTACCCAAAGGATGTATGGATGTTTCTCTCTCAGCACCTTATGCTCTTTGTCTAGAAAATGTCAGTTCTCATCATATATTCTTCAAAGGCAGGAAGGCATTTCTCATTAAAACTGTAATACATGCCTTCTTAGGGAAAAGGCTGAATGGACAGGAATTCCTAATCAGAGATATCAGGTAATTTCCCTTAAGTGGGATCAGATCTATACAAAAAGTATATATTTCTTTCTTTTTCTTGATAGCAAAATATGAATTGTAGAATATCACTCTGTTAATAGTGCCCATTTGCTCCAAATCAAAACTGCAATGCTGTATCACCTCACAGCTGTCAGAATGGCTAAAATCAACAACACAAGAAACAACAGTTGATAAGGATGTGGAGAAAGGGGAACCCTTTGCCCTGACAGTGTTGTTACAAGGTTGCAGGGTTCTTGTCTCATGGAGTCAAAGAATGAATCTCATGGACACAAAAATACGAAGTAAAGTGGAAGTTTATTAAGGGAAGTAAGAACAGAAAGGAAAGGGGAAAAAAGCTCTCTAGAGTGAGAGGGGTCTGGAATGGGTTGACACTAAAGGCTTTTATGGTCAGTCTTTTATAGAAAATTGACCAGGGAACTTGGTAAATATCTCATCTATAAGATTTAAGACAAACAAAGTGAATTTGTAACTATCATGTGAATATCTCATCTATATTTGGGACAAACAAGGTGGATTCCTTACTTCCCTTCTCTCTGGTTAATATCTTGTCTATAACATTTCTCTGCATCTGGGATTTCTGTGAGCCTGGTTAAGTAGCCCTGCAGGAGCCTAGTCAGAGCATTCAAGGGCCTCCTACCTCTCCCTGCCTATACCTTAACCCTTTCCTTACTCAGGGGGAATGCAAACTGGTGGAACCACTTTGCAAAACAGTATAGAGGTTCCTCATAAAGTTAAAAAATAGGGATGCCTGGGTGGCTCAGTCAGTTAAGCATCTGCCTTTGGCTCAGGGTCCTGGGATCCAGTATCACATCAGGCTCCCTGCCCAGCGGGGATCCTGCTACTCACTCTCCCTCTACCCCTCCCCCTCCTTGTGTGTGAGCTCGCTCTCTCTCTCTCAAACAAATAAATAAAATCTTTTTTTTAAGTTAAAGATAGAACCGATCTATGACCCAGCAATTGCACTACTAGATATTTAACAAACGAATACAGAAATATTAATTCAAAGAGATATATGCACCCTAATGTGTTTAGCAGCATTATCTACAATAACCAAACTATGGAAACAGCTTAAGTGTCCATCAATAGGTGAATGAATAAAGAAGATGTGGTATATATATGTACAATAGAGTATTTCTCATTCATAAAACAAAATGAAATCTTGCCATTTGCAATGACACAGTGGAACTAGAGAGTATTATGCTAAGCGAAATAAGTCAGAGAAAGACAAATACTATATGATTTCACTCATATGTGGAATTTAAGGAATAAAACAAATGAGCAAAGGGGAAAAAAAAAAAACAAACAGAGAGAGACAAACCAAGAAATAGACTCTTAACTACAGACAACACACTGATGGTTACCAGAGGGGATGTGGTGGGGGGATGGAGGAAATAGGTGATGGGGATTAAGGAGGGGACATGTGATGATCACCATACTGTACACGTGAAATGAATATTACACTGGAGGTTAACAACTGGAATTTAAATAAAAACTTAAAAAATAAAAAAATGAATAATAAGTACATAAATGAAGCCCATTTGCTTGAAAATTATTATCTTCTTTTTTTCTTCCCTTATAGTCTCCACCACCACATGGAATCAGACAATGATACACAAATTTCAGAGTTTCTTCTTCTGGGATTATCAGAGGAACCAGAACTACAGCCCCTCATATTTGGGCTCTTCCTCTCCATGTACCTGATCACTGTGTGTGGAAATCTGCTCATCATCCTGGCCATCAGCTCTGACTCCCACCTCCACACCCCCATGTACTTCTTCCTTGCCAACCTGTCCTTTGTAGACATCTGCTTCACCTCCACCACCATCCCCAAGATGCTGTGGAACGTCCAGACTCAGAGCAAAGTCATAACCTATGCGGGCTGCATCTCACAGATATACTTTGTCCTACTCTTTGCAGGCTGGGATGATTTTCTCTTGACTGTGATGGCTTATGACCGCTTCGTGGCCATCTGTCACCCCCTGCAATACACAGTCATCATGAACCCCTGGCTTTGTGGACTGCTGGTTCTGGTGTCCTGGGTCATCAGTGTTCTGAATTCCTTGTTACAGAGCTTAATGGTGTTGCGACTGTCCTTCTGTACACAGGTGGAAATTCCCCACTTTTTCTGTGAATTCAATCAGGTAGTCGGGCATGCCTGTTCTGACATGTTTCTTAACAACATGGTGATGTATTTTGCAACTGTGCTGCTGGGTCTTGCTCCCCTGCCTGGGATCCTTTACTCTTACTCTAAGATTATTTCCTCCATATGTCAAATATCGTCAATTCAGGGCAAGTATAAAGCTTTTTCCACCTGTGCATCTCACCTCTCCGTTGTCTCCTTATTTTATTGTACAGGCTTAGGAGTGTACCTTAGCTCTGCTGCTCCCCAGAGCTCCCACTCAAATGCAGTAGCCTCGGTGATGTACACCGTGGTCACACCCATGCTGAACCCCTTCATCTACAGTCTGAGGAACAAAGACATAAAGAGGGCTGTGAAAAGAATTGTTGGGATTCCAGTAATTTAAGGGTCAGTGGTCTTGGGGTTGAAGAAGTGCCCATGATTTCAGGGCTCAGAGCCTCAGAGTCAGGAACTGCCATTCTTTGATCAGACTGTGGAGGTACAATCGGCTCCTTCTATTCATTTCCTGGAATTTCCATTAGTTTGAATTCAACTTTTCCATACATTTAAGTAACTCACTTTATTAACCTTCTATTCTGTCTGATACACAAACAGCTTTCACTTTGTCTACTTTCATATATTCCTAATGATTTCCCCAACCTTGAATCACAAATGCCTGGAAATTTCTGTATCTTACAAGGGGCAAGTTGGATTTCTTCAAACTAATTTCATTTCAAGTAAATTTTCCCTAGATTTCCCAAAAGAATAATCATGCGTTGTATTCTTCATCTGGAAGATACTACCTTGGCCACTAAGCCCTTCATATAACCTTACTGTGGAGGAGAATACAAAACCACAGTTCTCACCCTGAGTCTGTCAGTCTTTTTACATATATACCCTTACTCCTCTTCCTGAAAATGTGGTCTCTAACATTGTTCTGTTTAAGTCTCAGGCTACTGACAAGGATGCTTAGGCTAGGAAAGCCCAGACATTCCCCTGCACCCCCGTGCTTGTAGACATTCCCATAAATACTTCCCTGACCAGAGTTTCTGCTGTGGCTGCACCAGCCCCTCGGTTATAATGGTGACTGCAACATACACCTCAGCAACATCCATCAAAGAACTTTAAAATACCAAGGTTTATTCCTCAGGTGCTGGAGGGGCACATGGGATAACCAAAGGCCATTTGGGGAGGTCTCAGAGGAGGAGAGAGGCATTGAGAGGGAGAAAGAGAGAGCATCACTTAGGGATTTGTCTTTATTAGGGTTCATGGCCAGAGTATATAGGGGTTTGTGGGTTCATGCTTTATTGGAGAATCTTACATGATTAGAATTTGGGTGCTGAGTGGGGAAAAGCAAGGTCACTCATGTGTCAGTATGAAGGTTACCAGGGCTTTCTGAAGAGGTACTTCATGGCTGGGGGCAGCCTGAGGGCTTATCTGGTAATAGTGTTCCACAATTGTATTTATTCAACATGGTTGTCCTTGAATTGCATGCCTCAGAAATCAAAAGCTTAATTTCAGGCACTTATTCTACAAACATGCTCCTGTGTTTCCTAACCAGTCTCCTCCTTTTTTTCCCCCAGAGGTAGAATTTACTGATTCTCAGTTGCATATAACACCTAGTGCTCATCCCATCAAGTGCCCTCCTTAATGCCCATCACCTAGTTACTCCATCACCCCACCCACCTCCCCTCCAGCAGCCCTCAGTTTGTTTCCTAGAGTCAGCATCTCTTGTGGTTTGCCTCCCTCTCAATTTTCATCTTATTCTATTTTTACTGTAATTCAGCTCAGTATACAGAATTCCTACCATAGCCACTGGAAAACACTGATTAGCAAGAATATCTCTTCCAGTGCAGTCTACATGGAAAGACAAATTTGAATAAATAGATTGACCTTATATTTTCTTGGTGTCAGGATGACCATAAGTATGATGAAGCAAAATTTCAAAACACTCGTTTTGTTACTATGCAAAATATTTCTTTCTTTCTTTCTTTCTTTCTTTTTTTACATCACAGCTCATGCTGTGCATCTATTTATTGAAGCATGAAAGATTGATGTCCACAACTGAGGAGGTTTATTCATTGAGGTGAAGGGTTGGTTAGAGTTTTCTATGTTTTACCACCCATTATCTCCCTATTTCTATTAGAAAACATCCAATGCTACCTGCTAATATGGCTCTTTCTATTGTTACACAAAATAATTCCCTTTTCCTAATATTTGTCACAAATGCTAAGGGATGGCGAATGAATAGTATCAACATCATTCATTTTGTACCTTCTTCCTGCTCAGAAATCTCTTCCACCTGCATGACCAGAGGATGCTTCACAGATAAGCTGAATGTCCTGCTGGTCATGTGGTTCAGGATCACCATTTCTTCTGCACCAATATGCCTGTCCTTCAAACTGTCCCAGTGACCCGGAAGGAAGCCCACATATAGTCAACTGGTCATAAAGTCATCAGAAATAAACTTGAATAACAGAAAGATCATGACTGCTCTCCTTAATATCAGATCATATACCACAAATAAAAAGCAGCACATGTTCTAATTGCCTCATGTCTGTTTGTGAGATTATTGTGTCAGTCAGCTCCTGCTGTTTAACAGGCTGTCCGTGTCAAATGGGATATTATACTGATGTGGGGTGGTCAAACGCAATGGTCAAGAAATAATTCTTGAGACAGTTTTGGCGCAAAGATATGCTTTTATTATAGCACAGAGACAGGACCTGGGGGCAGAAAGAGCTTCACTGGGATTGTGAAGAGTGGCTGATTCTTGTGGAGGGAGGGGGGTAGAGAAAATGTAAGTTTCTAAGGAACTTCTGTATGCTGAACATGAGGTTTACAGGACCTTAGAGGTCAAGCTGTTGTCAAGATAAGGTTGCTGTCAGTCTCTAATGAAATATCAATATTAAGGCAGCCATGAGTTCCTCGGGTGGTGTCACAATCTGAATGTCTGAGGGATTCATCAGGAGCTGCAGATTGTAAGATTGCCTTTTACCTACATTTCTCTTGCCTTTGTTCTCCTCACCAATAATGTCTTTACAGTAAAATGGCATTATATTCTCGGAAGCATTTCTGATCTCTGATGGGCTCCTCATGGATCTGTGGTCAGGAGTGAGTCTCTAAATTGTGTTTCTAAGGTTCATCCATGGTGTTTTATGTGGCTGGAGTGCTCTTCTGTCTCAGCCAATTTATGGCCTTATTACTACATTTCTATATGTAAGATATTCTTCTATTTAGAAATTAAATGAAATCAAGTGAATTGTTTGAATTTCATCCCACTGTTCCTACATCTAAGGAAAATACTTGTTTTCCTTCCCTGTTAGAAGAGGTCTCTTCCAAACCTTCAATGGAGAATCAGCTACCTGTGCTCTAGATCCTACCCTTAGCCAAGCACCATAGATATTTTAGACTTAATTCAATTATTGCAGTATAATGACATACAATAAACTGCATATTTAAAGTATAGAATTTGATGAATTAAAGGAGCTACACGAAAATGAAGAGTACATAGTGCGTATTTCAATTTGTGTATAATAAGACTGTTAGGTAAGCTTCAACTGCTTTTTAGGTAATTATTAAAAATTTAAGCTCCCTGAGCCTCTTTCCTTATTTCTCAAGGCAGTGCAGAATACTAACTATAATGTTAAATCAATCTTGTAAGAAAAGGATAAAATGTATGGAAATTCATTTTTACTCCTAAGAAAACATTCCAGTATAGTGGTTGTGACTTGTGTGTGTGTGTGTTTGTACACATTTTTCTTTCAAATAAGCGCACTCCCAAATGTTCATACAATTTATGATATCATCTTTAATGTTGAAAGAAAACTTGAGGAAGAGGTGGAAAGGATAGCACTGAAAAAGAATGAATGGTTGAATTAACATGAAATAAAAGGGTGCAGATATATAGACACAAAATCATAAATTACAATGAGTGACCTTAATTTTGATTCTGAGTTCCTTTCCTATGTCACTGCTTCAAAGGCCCCAGAATCAGACCACAAGCACATTTATGCCACGAGGAATTCACCATACCAGCTGATGGGGCAGAATGTCTCCAAACTGATTTAATTTTTTTTCTAATTAATGTGGGTTCTTCAAATGTAATTTGCCCTATCCAAGGGAAGTGCTGAATGAATTGGAAAGATTAAACTTAATATCCTCAAATAATTTTCTTGGCTATGTCCATATGAGATTCCTCCTGCTGCTGTAAAATATCCCCACACTACTTGTTTAAAAAGAACACATACCTACTCTTAAACTTCTGGAAGCAGAAGCTTGAAAGGAGTCTCATACTGCCAATAGGGACATGTCTGTACAGTTAACTTCCTTCTAGAGGCACAGGGGAGAATCTGTTTTCTTTCCAATTCTAGTCTCAATTTTTGGCCACCTGCATTCTTGGTTCATGGCTCTTCCTCCATCTTCAGAGCCAGCAGGGCAGCATTTTCAGTCTCTCTGACACCAACTCTTCTGTCTCCCTCATCAACATTTGGAGGACCATTATGATTACCTTGTCCCACCTGGACAACCATCGCTAATCTTTTTATCTTAATAGCAGCTGATTAGCAACCCTGTTCAATGTGCTACCTTAATCCTTCCTTGCTATAAAAAATAACACCTTAAAAGTACTAGTGATAGTTCTATTTTGAACTTTTTGAGGAACCTCCATATTGTTTTCCAGAGAGGCTGCACCAGTCTGCATTCCCACCATTGGTGCTAGAGGGTTCCCCTTTCCCACATCCTCACCAACACCTCTTTTTTCATGAGCTGTTACTTTTAGCCATTCTGACAGGTGTGAGGTGGTATCTCATTATGGTTTTGATTTGTATTTCCCTGATGATGAAGGATGTTGAGCACTTTTTCATGTGTCTGTTGGCCGTTTGTGAAGAGTGATATTTTTACTTATTCTTTGCTGATCTGAATGCCTTTTATTTCTTCTTGTTGTCTGATTGCTGAGGCTAGGACTTCCAGTACTATGTTGAACAACAGTGATTACAGTGGACATCCCGGTCGTGTTCCTAACCTTAAGGGGGAAGCTCTCAATTTTTCCCCATTGAGGATGATATTAGCTGTGGGTCTATCCTACATGGCCTTTTTGGCTTTTTTGTGTTTTTTTATTATGTTCAGTTAGCCTATGTATAGCACATCATTAGTTTTTGATGTAGCATTCAATGATTCATTAGTTACATATAACACCCAGTGCTCATCACAACACCTGCCTACACTGCCTTTTTGATGTCGAGGTATGTTCCTTCTATTCCTACTGTCTTGTGGGATTTTTTTAATTTAATTTTATTTTATTATGTTATGTTAGTCACCATACAATGCATCATTGGTTTTTGATGTGGTGATCCACGATTCATTGTTTTCGTATAACACCCAGTGCTCCATGCAGTACGTGCCCTCCTTAATACCCATCACCGGGCTAACCAATCCGCCCTCCCCTCTCCCCTCCAAAACCCTGTTTGTTTCTCAGAGTCCATAGTATCTCATGGTTTATCTCTCCCTCCAATTCCCCCCCCCATTTTTCCCTTCCTTCTCCTAATGTCCTCCATGCTATTCCTTATGTTCCACAAATAAGTGAAACCATATGATAATTGACTTTCTCTGCTTCACTTATTTCACTTAGCATAATCTCCTCCAGTCCCATCCATGTTGATGTAAAAGTTGGGTATTCATCCTTTCTGATGGCTGAGTAATATTCCATTATATATATGGACCACATCTTCTTTATCCATTCATCTGTTGAAGGGCATCTCGGCTCTTTCCACAGTTTGGCTATTGCGGACATTGCTGCTATGAACATTGGGGTGCATATGGCCCTTCTTTTCACTACATCTGTGTCTTTGGAGTAAATACCCAGGAGTGCGATTGCTGGGTCATAGGGTAGCTCTATTTTTAAATTTTTGAGGAACCTCCACACTGTTTTCCAAAGTGGCTGTACCAACTTGCATTCCCACCAACA
>NW_022589716.1:478317-518453 GCF_004348235.1 Phoca vitulina
CTGTCCGTGCTGCTATAAACTGCAGTGGCCTGGGTTGTGCGCCCCTCCGCAGCGCTCCCAGTCCTGCCTCCAGGTCGGGGCACGTCTCTGCCCTTTGTGCTTCTAAAACCGCCAGCTGCTCCCAGTTCGCATGTGCGACCCCGCCACTCTGGGTTTCCGCCTTGGGGGCTGCCCTAAAGTCCTTACCCTGCCACCTCGGGTCTGCGAGTCTGTGCCCGGTCCCCAGCGAGTGAGGCTGTCGCTCACCGGTGGTGTAGGATCCCCACGGCCAGGCTCCCTCCTGCTGCCGTTTATCCTCCAAAATCTGCCTGCAGAATCACGGCTCCCTGCTTCGTACCTCGAAACCAACCGCCTGCGATATTCTGTTTGTAGAGATCCAGATCTTACATCTCAGGCTGGTTTCATGGGTGCTCAGAGTGTAGATATCCAGCTCAATTCCGGGGACCAGTTTAAATAGGATCCCCTACTCCTCCACCATCTTTCCTTCCCCCTCCCATTCATACATCTTCTGGTCTATTATGTTACTTAATGTTCTGTGCCTCAGCTTCCACATTTGTAAAACTAGGAGAATAGTAGTACCCACTTCAGAAACTAAGCATGAGGATTAAATTAAGGGAGATGATGCTAGGGAGGGTTTTTTATTGTCTCTATCGCCTAGTGAGCACCTACACCTGTTCATTATTATCACTGCGTTACTGCAAACACATATTCGTTTGTGAAATAAAAATATAGTAATGAGGGGCGCCTGGGTGGCTCAGTCATTAAGCATCTGACTTCAGCTCAGGTCATGTTCCCAGGGTCCTGGGATCAAGCCCCACATCTGGCTCCCTGCTCGGCGGGGGGCCTGTTTCTCCCTCTCCCACTCCCCCTGCTTGTGTTCCCTCTCTTGCTATGTCTCTCTCTGTCAAATTAATAAATAAAAATCTTAAAATATATATATAGTAATGACGTTATAATAAGCTAAGGCATAAAAAACACAGCACAATTGTTTGACACATGGAGGTCCTCAAGACATTTTAGCTAATTTAACAAATGCATCATTCTCATTTATTGTGTATTTGCAAGTTTCCAGTCCCCATTCCAGATTTATATTTGTGTTAACATGTGAAACAATTGTGATCTATTTTTTTTCTAAGTAGGCTCCATGCCCAGCGTGGGAACCAACAGGGGGATTGAACTCACGACCCACCCCCCCAGATGGAGACCTGAACTGAGATCAAGAGTCGGATGTTTAACTGACTGAGCCACCCAGGTGGCCCTGTGATCTATTTTCTAAGTGATGTAACTGCACATATGAACACTGCTGGGGGTTTTTTCTCTTGTGCCCACTTTTTTTCTTTTTGCTAATTTTTATTTTTGAATAATCTTACATTTACAGAAAAGTTACAAAAATAGTTCAGAGTTCCCATGGTAATGAAAACATTTTGGAATGAGATAGAAGCAATGATTGCTAAACACACCAAATGTACTTTCATGCCACTGAATGTTACTTTAAAATGGCTCCTGGGTTTTACATATGTGTTTTGTGTCAACTGCATTACTAAAATCATACTAGTTCAGAGGTTTTCAGCTGCCAATTCACTACCTGCAGCCAATCCATTATCTTCAAACAGTGAAAAATAGTTGTGTTTTCCATACTTAAAGTCCCTTATGTCTTTTTCTCCTTGAATTGCTTTAGTTGTAATTTCCAAGGTGTTGATAAACAACGGCCGAAATAGTAGACTTTCTTTTTTCTTTTTTTTTTTGTCTTTCCAATTGTCATAAATTTTTTTTCTTCCAAGATTTTATTTAAATTCAAGATAGTTAATATATAGTGTAGTTTTGGTTTCAGGAGTAGAATTAAGTGATTCATCACTTACATATAACACCCAGTGCTCATTCCATCAAGTGCCCTCCTTAATGCCCATCACTCATCTAGCCCATCCCCCACCCACCTCCCTCCAGCAACCCTCAGTTTGTTCTGTATAGTTAAGAGTCTCTCATGGCTTGCCTTCCTCTCCATTTTCATCGTATTTATTTTTCCTTCCTTTCCCCCATATTCATCACTGTTTTGTTTCTTAAATTCCACATATGAGTGAAATCATATTTGTCTTTGTCTGACTGACTTATTTTGCTTAGTAGCATAATACCCTTTAGTTCCATCCATGTTGTTGCAAATGTCAAGATTTCATTCTTTTTTACTTTTTATATTCTAATTTTTTGTGTGGCACATTTTATCATTAAGAATTTTTTTCAACTTATGGCCCAGTTATTGATCTTTTCTTCTCTTATTTCTCTTCTCTTCTCTTATTTCTAGACTTTTTATTCGGAGAGAACTACTTTCAAAGATTATATATCTTCATATATAAATTTATATCATCTATGTTTTTTATTTATTTTATTCTGATAGATTGTATGGTCTCTTGCTCCACACCTAATATTAAACATTGAAATTTATTAGGGAATGTAGGTACCTGGCTCGCTTAGTCACTAGAGCATGCGACTCTTGATCTTGGGGGCGTGAGTTCAAGCCTCATATTGGGTGTAGAGCTTACTTTAAAAAAAAAAAAAGCAAATATTAGAATCACTAAATTGTACATCTAAAACTAATATTACACTGTATGTTAAGTAACTGGAATTTAAATTAAAACTTTTTTAAAAAGAAATTTATTAGGGAATACAGAAATCAGATTTAACATTATTTTTTCTTGTCTTTTTTTTTAAAGATTTTATTTATTTGACAGAAAGAGACACAGTGAGAGAAGGAACACAAGTAGGGGGAGTGGGAGAGGGAGAAGCAGGCCTCCCCCTGAGCAGGGAGCCCGATGTGGGGCTCGATCCCAGGACCCTGGGATCATGACCTGAGCCGAAGGCAGACACTTAATGACTGAGCCACCCGAGTGCCCCTTTTTCTTAATTGTTAATCATGAAACACTTATGCCTTTAAAATACCCTCTAAGGTATCTAGGAATAAAAAAATGTAAGTTAAGTTGATTAAAAATATTTTTATATATCCTAAATTACGGTGAACATCTTATAAAATTACAAAACTCCAGGATTATACTTTTGAAAGAAATGAAGAACAACTCTTACTATAAACTTGAACAGTATTGAATTTCATACCCATGCAAAAAGACCTAAAGATAAGTAGGTGTTGTAAATTGATATTATTTGGAGAAAGTATGTAAATATTATAGAAAAACTTAAAATTATTAATAAAATCCAAAAATGCACATAGTTGATAAATACAAAAAAATCAAAATCCTTCCTAATATAATAGCAATATCAGAGATATAATTTGGGAGAATATCATTGTTAATGACATTAAACCTAAAATACATTAAAATACTGTATAGAAATCCTGCCATCTGGGACACCATGAATGAACTTGGAGGCCATTTTGCTAAGTGAAATAAGCCAGACACAGAAGTACAAATACTGCATGATTCCACTTACATAAAGTATGTAAAATCATCAAAGTCACAGAAGCAGAGAATAGGATGTTGGTTGTCCATGGCTGAGAAGAGAGGTAATAGGGAATTGTTGCTCAACGGGTATAAAGTTTCTGTTGTGCGGGTTGAATAATTTATAGAGATCTGGTGTATAACATACTAGGTATAGTTAATAATACAGGATAGTACACCTTAAAATATGTTAGGAGGATAAATTGTGAGTATTCTTACCACACACACACACACAAAAAACCACTCAGAAGGAAACTTTGGGAAGTGGCAGATATGCTTGTTACCTTGATTGTAGCAATGATACCACAGGCGAAGTCATATGCACAAACTTACCAACATGTATATATCAGATATGTGCAATTTTTTGTAATCAACTATACTTTGATAAGGCTAGAAATAAAAGATGAACTTATGTGAAGACAAACAATATTTAGAAAGTCTAGGACACTATAATCGACAGATGAATGGATAAAGAAGATGTGGTATACATATACAATGGAATATTGCTCAGCCATAAAAGAAAGAATATAATCTTGCCATTTGCAACAACGTGGATGGATCTAGAGGGTATCATGCTAGGTGAAATCAGTCAGTCAAAGAAAGACAAATGTTGTATGATTTCACTCAGATATGAACTTAAGAAACAATATAAGCAATCATAGGAGAGAAAAAGAGAGAGACAAACCAAGAAATAGACTCTTAACTCTAGAGAACAAACAGATGGATAGCAGAGGAGAGGTGGGCGGGGGTATGGGTGAAACAGGTGACAGGGATGAAAGAGGGCACTTGTGATGAGCACCAGGTGTTGTATGGAAGTGTTGAATCACTAAATTTTACAACCTGAAACTAATATTACACTGTGTGTGAACCAACTAGATTTTAAATAAAAACTAAAAACACACACAAACACACACACTAAAAAACAAAGAAAAAAAAAAGACAAACAAAAAAAGACTCTTAACTATAGAGGACAAACTGGTGGTTGGTGGGTGAGGGATGTGTGAAATAGGTAAAGGAGATTAGGGAGTACACTTACCATAATGAGAACTGAGATGTATAGAATTGTTGAATCACTATGTTGTACACCTGAAACTAATCTAAACCTGTACTTTAACTATACTGGAATTTAGAAAATAATTTTAAAAATTTATAAATAAATAAGTAAATAAGAAACTCTAGGACACTATATTTATAAATTCCATTTTTGCTGAATTTGTATAGGGACACAGATAATATAAATGAAATATAAATGATAATTAAAAATAATAATATTGGTAATTTTTTTAGCAGAAGGAACACCCAAGGTCCAGACGAGCTAAGATATAGAAATTACAGAAAGGCAGTACAATGAAAGAACCTTTCAAAGATTAGAAGATCTGCCTGGCATTAGGGAATTCCCCATTCCCACAAGCACTGAGCAGAAAGTGCAAGAGCAGACATCAGGGATGACTACGTAGAGATGCAGACAAGCATAGAGCAGAGCTCCTCAAACTTGGATGTGCATCAGAGTCCCCAGGAGGGCCTATCAAGGCACAGAGTGCTGGCTCCACACCTAGAGCATCTGATTCATTAGGTCAGGTGGGCCTGAAAATGTGCATTTCCAACAGGTTTCCAGGTGATGCTGATGACGCTAGTCAGGGACCACGATTTGAGAACCACTGACCTTAGAGACAATTTTTCCAGGTAGCGATGGTAACCACAATTTGTCAGCAAAGAAAGCCAATCATTAGTCAAATGAATGACTTCATGAATCCCCTGGGTTTGGATTAAGGAAATTTCTATCATTCTGGGGAATGCTTATTTGGAGTTAATCTTGTCTTGCTTTTCCCCTCCTTCTGGGCAAACCCAGTAGCCACATGGAAAGAGGAAACCAAACAGGAGTTGGGAATTTTCTCCTCCAGGGATTCACAGAGGACCTGGACCTGAAGGCTTTCTTCTTTGGGTTGTTTCTGTCCATGTATCTGGTCACATTCACTGGGAACCTGCTCATCATCCTGGCCATCTGCTCAGACTCCCACCTCCACACGCCCATGTACTTCTTCCTCTCCAACCTGTCCTTTGCTGATATCTGTTTCACCTCCACCACCATCCCCAAGATGCTCCAGAACATCCAGACTCACAGCAAAGCCATAACGTATGAAGGATGTCTCAGTCAGATATTTTTTTTCATTGTGTTTGGATGCCTGTACAATTTACTCCTGACCATGATGGCCTATGACCTCTTTGTGGCCATCTGTCAGCCCCTGCATTACTCGGTCATCATGAACCCCCAGTTCTGTGGGCTGCTGGCCCTGGGGTCCTGGTGCATCAGTGTCATGGGCTCCCTGTTGGAAACCTTGACCCTCTTGAGGCTGTCCTTCTGCACAGACATGGGAATCCCACACTTTTTTTGTGATCTTCCTGAAGTCCTGAAGCTTGCCTGTTCTGACACCCTAAACTTAGTGATGTATTTTGTGACTGTTGTCCCAGGTGTTTTTTCTCTCTCTGGGATTCTCTTTTCTTATTCTCAGATTTTCTCCTCCATCCTGAGAATTTCATCAGCCAGGGACAAGTACAAAGCCTTTTCCAGGTGTGGGTCTCACCTCTCGGTGGTCTCCTTGTTCTATGGCACAGGCCTTGGGGTCTACCTCAGTTCTGCAGCAACTTCATCCACTAGGATGAGTCTGGTGGCCTCGGTGATGTACACCATTGTCACTCCCATGCTGAACCCCTTCATCTACAGCTTGAGGAACAAGGACATGAAGGGGGCCCTGGGCACGCTCCTCAGGAGGGTGGTGCCTCTCAGCATTGGGACCATTACAGGATTCTCCTGAATAGCTAGGCACACAATACTGAGGACCACAAATCTTAGTTTCCTTCATGCAGTATTTTTATTTTTCCTAATTTTACATGTTTCCAAGCAAGAGTTGCCTTGGTTCTTCCCTGCCCTCTATTTTTCTTCATGTTCCATGGATTCCTTTTTTCATTTTGTAACTAGTCATTTTAACTTGATATTAATAGAACCTGCTATTTTCTCAGTAATCTTCAGTGATGGTTTGGATTTCTTAAAAAATAAATCAAATCTCATGTGTTTAATGGATATCATCAAGGTGATAGGATGTGTGCCTAACTGGGAAATGTTGCCCTGCAAACTCATTTAGAGAGATGTTTTCTGAGGTTATGTGAATGGAATCAAGTCAAAGATTTGCCTCCAAAACTGAGAAAATAAATTCCTTGTTTAAGCCACCCAGTCTATGGCACTTTGTCATGGCAGCCCTAGCAAACTAATATACCCTGCTCCCACAAGAAGCTTTCTGCAGACACAGACCATTGATTATGGGCTAGAGGCAGAAATTCTGGTTTGAGACTGGGATCCCAGGCAAAGCTCCCCAGAGTCAAATGTGGAGTAGGATGTTTTATAAGCTTCTTGCCTTTGCATGGACTTTTCCAATCTCTGACACAAATGTTTCCACGGTGACTGCAAATAAGTTAAAGAATTCTTGGATCCCTTCTTCCAAGTTCTCTCAATTGCGTATGCCCAAGGGTTCTCTTAGGATCCTAAATGATGGGGGAGGAGGCATCCCCAAACATACCTGTACTTGAAGGTCCCTTCCCCCTTGAGAGAGGTAGGCGCTCAAGTGAAGTTAATTTGATTTAGAAAAAGCTAATGTTTATGGTGAGCTATTGTGAATTGTTTAAGACTGATGAATCACAGACCTGTACCTCTGAAACAAATAATACATAGTAAGTTAAAAAAAAAAGAAGAAGAAGAAGAAGATAGTAGGAAAGGAAAAATGAAGGGGGGGAAATCGGAGAGGGCAATGAACCATGAGAGACTATGGACTCCAAGAAACAAACTGAGGCTTCTAGAGAGGAGGGGGGTGGGGGGATGGTTTAGCCTGGTGACGGGTATTAAGGAGGGCACATATTGAATGGAGCACTGGGTGTTATACACAAACAATGAATCATGGAACACTACATCAAAAACTAATGATGTAATGTATGGTGATTAACATAACATAATAAAATTTTTTAAAAATTTTTAATTAAAAAAAAAAAAGAAAAAGCTAATGTTGTGTTTCCCGGACAAAAGCGTTATAGAGTTGAGTTATACCCATGACATCTGGAATCATGTTACTCTCTATTTACTTGTGTTTTCCCCCAAGGTTTTATTAAGGTCTCATTTAATGTCCCACCTAGTTCATTAGGCTTGCCTGTGTAGTAAGGAGACACAGAGCTTCCTGGGGCCAGCATGCGGGTATCTGAGCCAACTGGTTTCAGGGGTCAAGAGTTGGGACTACAAGATGCAGCTACTCATCCCCATGGCGAGCTGCTTCCTCTATTCCCAGCCATGTGTGTACGAAGTAAAGGGTTAACTTGGAAGGCTAGGGGTACTCAAAGCCTGCATATTCCAGAGAAAGGACTTGCCCTTGACTGGCTCCTGGGAAATAATCCGAGTCCTTGGAATATCCTCCCTGATAAAAGTGTCTTTGTAACCTGGGGTCCTGAGCCATGCCAGGTCGTCTAGGCTGACAATGTAATATGTGGTGAATGACTGTTTTTGTTCACCTGGGGCCCTGGGCAATACTATATTCATTTGACTTCTGTGGGGGCTGAAGAATGAATAGTGAAGCACTCCATGCCTACAAGACAGACCCTCAATAAAAATCCTGGACACCAAGGCTCAGGTAAGCTTCCTTGGCTGGCAGTATTCATACGTGTTGTCACACATCATTGCTGAGAGAATTAAGGGCGTCCATGGGATTCCACAAAGAGGGGACAATTGGAAGCCCACATCTGGTGTCTTCTGGACCCTGCTCCAGGCAACTTTTGTCCTTGCAGATTTTAATCTGTATCCTTTCACTGCAGTAAGTCATAAATGTGAGCATTACAGCTTTTCCGAGTTCCACGAGTCCTTCTAGCAAATCACTGAAGGTCTTGGGGACCCCCAACACAGAGGTCATGAACATTGTTTTATTATAATAAATGGTGGTTTTCCTTTACCTCCTTCAATTCCACTGCTCTTTGAGAAAATAAATAACATGAGCTGACCGCTCAGCTTGTGGGACCTGAAGCTGCCCTTACCCCCAGTCCCAGTTTCCTCCCCGCCTTGCTCACTGCCCTCCACAAGTTCTCCCCATGCGTTCAGAGATAAATGGAGGCCTTCGACATCCTTTCGTTCCTGCTCCTTTATCTCGGTTTCCACCAAACAAGCCAGACAGAACATGTGTGTTCAGTGCACACTCATTCGGGCAGCAGGTCTTCCCTAGGAGCCCCCCACCCCAGCCCCATTCCCTCCTCTCTGGGAGGCAGAGCTGGGGGTCCCTCACATGGCACTCTCGTTGCCTCCCCGTCCCCTGGACGCCCCCTTCTCTTGTGCCATGAGTGACTTGTAGGGCTTCCCCAGGCTGGGGAGGGTGAGCTCGGCTTCCTGCAGCTCCAGCTCCCGCTGAGACAAATGCTCAATGACGGCTGCTCCAATAGAGTCCCCCAGGACATTGGTCATTGTGCGAAGTCGGTCACTGGGGAAGGGTGGGGAGAGAGAAGCCACGGTTAGCTGAGGTTTGAAGAGTTCATGGAGGAGAGGGTGCAGCAGGGTGGGGTTTCCTTGTGCCTGGGTGTTGGGACTCATGTTCTATCCACGACCACATAACCTCAAGCAGGTGCCTCCCCTTTGATGTCCTCAGCTTCCCCTCCTAACAGATGCAGGTTGGATCAACTCCGATAGGCTCACATGTTATCTTAGCAATGCAATTCTTTCTTTTTAAGGATGTAAACATCTGATAGAGAAAATTAGGGGTTGTGGGCTGAACAGCATACAGGATGAGGAAGATAACCACCGTGAGTAAATCAGGCCAGACTGGAGACTGTCTAAATGCGACTCAGGTCCACCTGACAGCTCCCAAATGGGAAGGAAAGTCCAGATTTTTTTAATGTAAACCTCCTGTTTTTCAAAGTTGAGAATTAAAAACATAAACCAACAATAACAAAAACTTGCAAGCTCTGTCCCACGGATCCGTCCCACGGATCGCCAGCTCTGTCCCACAGATCGCCTTTTTGTGACTTCTCCATAAAGCAGGTACAACAGCTGTTCAGGCTCATATGTAAAGCCCCCCTTGCTCATCTCCTCCCCATCCTACTTCCCAAGGTTAACTCTATGGAATTTGGGATCTACAGGCCATGGTTTGGAGTACTCTCCAAGGCTCCCCTTCTACTCTAAAATTCTAGAACTCTGTGTCCTTGCTGGAATGAGGGCCCATAGGCTGGGGGTCTCACAAGGAAAACAGGGGGTTTGAGGAAAGATAGCACCAGGGTCTGAAGAACACTCACAGGAACCAGTCCACAGCTATGATCAGCGTGATGTCTTCAGTGGGCAGGCCGACCGATGTGAGCACAATGACCATGGTGACCAGACCTGCCTGGGGGATCCCAGCAGCCCCAATGCTGGCTGCTGTCGCCGTGATACTGTACATGGACAAAGAACACAGGGAGGCAGGAGGTGGGAAGGAGAAGATGAGGAAGAGAGTGAGAAAGGGCACAACAGAAGGGAAGAGGTGGTTCCCTGGGACATCTTAAATTAAGTGCCTGAAAATAAAAAGCAGCCTTCAATAAATGTATTCTTTCAACCTATATTTATTGAGCATCTACTACATGCTAGACACCTAGCAGAAACTCCCTTAGAAGAAAACCCTGCCCAAACAGAGCTTACATTCTAGTAGGGGAGGCAGAGAATAAGGAAGATGAGGACTTAAAACATATACTAAGGCAGATGGTGCAACAGAGAAATGGTTAGGCCTGTGAAAGTCCAAACCATGCAATTTTAAATAAAATATTCAGGGAACACTCCCCTGAGCAGGTGACACTGGAGCAAAGACCTGAAGGAGGTGATATTTGCTGTTATATTTATAATGACCACATTGGAACCTCTGGGTGATGAGACCCAGGGATCCATCCTTCTTATAAGAGCCTCAGGTTCTTAGGACGCACCAGCCATACTTTGGAAAACACGGGGCAAAGGGATCTCCCACCATACCATGTGAGAGAAGATGGGACTGAAACATCTGGCAGCTTCCGATAGCCTCAGGTTGCAAAGTCTTACCTTTAGCCTCATTTGGCATGGGAGGCTGGGCTCTTCCCACATCCTCCCTCCAACATTCAAAGCCTCCCTTGACCTCAAGCTGAGGTTTCCTCCACCCCTAGCCAAGCTAATGACTTCTTAGGTCTCACCTGCTGGCAGATCCCCCCCAAGACCATCTCACCTGATGGTCGTTATCTGGCCCAGGTTAAGCTCATAGTTGTTGACTTGGGCGATGAAGATGGCAGCCAGGGCCTCATACAGGGCGGTCCCGTCCATGTTGACGGTGGCCCCCACGGGCAGCACGAACCTGGTGATGCGTCGGTCCACACCCAGGCCCTCCTCCAAGCAGCGGAAGGTGATGGGTAGTGTTGCAGAGCTAGGGGAGAGAGCCCTGGAGGCTGAGAACAGGGGGTGGCAGGGTGGGGCTGGAGCAGCCATGGACCGAAGGAGGGATTCTGCTGAGAACACTGGGAGACCAGGTGGGAGCCAGAGCAAGGGAGGATGGTGGGTGTATAACATTTCAGAGGATGGTAACTGTGCACAGGGAAGAAGGGCTCCTCATGATGCAAGAAGCACACAGCAATGGTGGTCCCCCAGGTTGAAGGTCTCTTTGACCCACTTAAAGCCAATAGTTTAAGGCTAATTACTAGACACTTGTTCATGCCACTAATGACCTTTCCACTCCCAGAAAAGAAGGGACTAGGGGTCTGCTGACCTCCCACACCCTCAGGGTTAAGAGAGAAGTATTACATGGACCCCTAATCCCCATTCCTGTAGCTCAGGGAGCAACCTCAGCTACACTAACCCTCCTGGTCTCTCCCCCCACCACTCCCCAGCAGGGGAAGAGCAACCTGATTGGTGAGTTTAGTTGAAGGAGTGGACATCTCACTTGGAGTTGGCCTGTCCACGAAACATGTGCTCTGCCTGGTCAGCTTGATGTCATGCAGTGAGAAGCCTGGCCCCACAGAGAAGGCATCTGGGGATCCAGCCCTGTGGTGATCAGGTGAGTTTCATTCTGGGCTACAATGGCACCAATCCTATTGGCCAAAGACCAAAAGGCACATTCTCCAGGCAGCATTATGAGTAATAACAATAATATTATTCTTCCATCCAGTTGGCTCTTGTGATACTTCTCAAACTGTTTTGAATTTGGATGATGGGGAAAAGGGAAGCTCTTTATTAACCCCATAAAACCACAAAAAAAAAAAAAAAAAAAGGAGAAAAAAGCCAAGTGAGCTCCCAGAGACCATCTCAAGGGGAAATGAGACTCTGAGCTAGAAAATGAGAGAATATGGGGCATGTTGGAACCTTAGTCCTAACCTCAAAATTGGCAGCTGGTTCTCCTCCATATAAAACAGAGAAAAAGAAAATGTGGAAAACAGGTCAGGAGAGCCAGCCCGGGACAAAGATCGGCACCCAGGTGTCAACTGACCTACAGACCTTCACGAGCCACTGACATTACCGCACAGCTCAGACAAGGTTCAGTAGGGGGAGGAGGGGCAGGACTCCTAGGAGAGCCTGTGAACCACAGCGAACCTCAGAAAAGTACCGGGGATGAGGGATGAAGCCATACCTGGAAGACGTGCCCATGGCAGTGATGAGGGCCTGCAGCATACCCCCGATGAAGGGGAAGGGGTTCCGGTGGGTGATGAGGAAGTAGATGAGGGGCAGGACACCACCAGCATGGAGGAACAAGCCCACAATGACGGTCAGGGTGTACATGCCCAGCTGACCCCCCAGGACGGCCATGTCCTCCATCTCTAGGATCTTCCCAGCGATCAGGAACAGGATGCCCACAGGTGCGTACCTAGGCCAAGCCAGACACCTGTCAGAGCTCCCTCATGACTTCCCCTAGAGCTCAGAGCTGGCATTCCCAAGCCTTTACCCATATAAGCCCCTGGAGCCAGACAGCGCCCACCGTACAGCACCCTACTCTGCCCCAACCTTCCCCACACTGACAAACAGGGACGGACCCCACAAACATATCCCACTGCCTCTTCCTGCTCACCCACAGTTCACACCCAGAACAGCAGGGAAAAGTTCCTACAACTCCAGGGCATACAATCTTGTAAGGTCTCTCTTCCCTCCACTCCACCATTCAAGTCCCTCCCCAAATAGTCCCTGTCTTCGGGACTCTTTCCCTAGACATGGCCCAGACGTTCCCTATCACTGGCCTTCAAACTTCCCTTATTCACCACCTCCAACTCTGTTTGCTCTAAATGTGTAACCTCGATGCCCCTATTCTCTTTTCTGTAAGTGCATATTCTCACTCACTCACCGGCCCTGAGCTATTTCACCTGAATTTCCCCCAGACAACCCAAACCACGCATCTTATCAAATCATCTACTTATTTAACCACTTTCTTGAGCACTTACTCTGCTCCAGTCACACAGTCCCTGCCCCTGTGGCGCCTACATTCTAATGGGGGAAACACGCAGTTTACATAGAAATGCCTAATTAAAAACTTCGGGTGGTGAGAACTGCAAAACAGAGCCCCTGAGTGGGGCTGCATCAGCATGCATGGTCAGGGAGGGCCTCCCTGGAGCCCTGACATTCACGCAGAGGCCTACATGATGAGAAGGGACACATCTATCTGAGGGGGAAGCATTGCAGGCACCGTGCAAAGACCCTGAAATAAGCATGAGCTACAAGTGCTGAAGGAGCATAGAGCAGACCAGTGTGGCTGCAGCGGCGAGTGAGAGGAGACAGAAGTGAGTTCATCAGGGGCTCACCTGTGCTCCCCACAAACCAGCGCATCTTAGTCTTGCAAGTTCCTGCCAGTGGTGCCTTCTTTCACCCATCACCAGGCTTCAGGTTTTACTCCTCTCTCTTTAGAAACTGAAGTCTACGCTTGGTTGTTCTCATGGTAGAGGCATTGGAGGAGGTAGGGACCTCTTGGGAAATTGGTACAATAGCTTGGGTCAGAAATGATGAGACCCACCCTGAGGTGGTGGGAAGGAGGATGTGGGGCACTTTTCTGGCCACATCTGTATTCCCCTGGGCTCAGCTGGGCTCAAGGTGAGACCCAATGGGAGGTTGCTGAGTTGTCTCCCAGTCTAGACCTACCTCTATGACTGCTCTGTGAACCCCCTCCCCAGCTCCCTCATCTTCATCCTTCCTCTTCATCCCCCACAAAATTCCTCAACCCTAGGTCAATCGCACGGGGCTTCTTTCCTTCTACACTCACCCAGCCAGCACATCTGGATAAACTCTGCCAATAACACCACTATAAATTTATGGTTTCCAATTCCGTCGAGCTTCCATCTTGTCAGTCTTTTTGCCTATCCTTGATAAGCTCCCCCCTCACATTCCACTCAGCTGCTTTTCCAAGCTTTAAACTTGGCCTCTAACCCCCTACACAACTTTCTAATTATTGGGGATTATGGACAAAGTCTCCCCCAGTCTGGCACTAGACAGTCTTGTTAATATCTTGCACCACCACTCCCAACTTACCCTGTGCTCCCACCTCCCTGAACTCCCCACCATTCTACAGCCAACTCAGGCTCTTGCAGGATTTGCATGTTCTCTTCCCCCTGCTTGAAGGGCCTCTCTCCTCTTCCCATCCTATTGGGTTCCCACTTGCCTTTCAAGACCCAACTACGAGGTGACCTTTTCCATAACTCCCTCTTCACCTTCCCAGGCAGAGTTCACTGCATATCCCTCCCTTGGCTGCTCACTTCTCCAAGTTCCCAACTCTTTTTGAATGTCCCTTTGCTCTAGAACCTTCCACCTTGTATTGCATTTATCTAGTGTCTGTCTGTCTCCTCCAAGACTTCATAAGCTTCTTGGGGATAGGGATTGAATTCAGTGTATCCCTGTGTTCCAGACAAAGTTAGCCCAGAAAAATGTCTGCTGAATGAGTGAAGGAATTGGTAAAGGAATAGAGAATGGTGAAATGGATGCACACATGCATCAACTAAGGAATAACTAGTGAGTGGATAAACGAATAAGAAAATGAGCAAATGAGACACAAATGAATGGGTGAGTGAATGAATGAGTGTGTTAAGTGAATGAATGCAGGGAATACATGAGGGAGCGAATGGAATAACTAATGCGGAGATAAATGAGTGGGCCAAAGAATGAGCTTGAATGAATACATGGCGGGGTGGATAAATCAATCAGTCAATCAATCACTGGCTTCATTAATGCATGGATGAGTCTGTGAATGAGTTTATGAGTGAATGTATGAATGAGCAAATTAACCAATACATAAATGAATGACTTCGGCCAAATGGTCCCAATGGCCCCTTGAGCAGCTGCCCCACAGCCTGACTTCCCAGTCCCGGCTCCACCCTTCCCATGTGCCGTCACCTGCCAGCCCCGTCAAAGCCCAGCACTTACCAGATAATGATGCCCACCATCCTCATAATAGCCTCATTGAGGCTGTCGAAGAAATCCCGCAGGACTCGGCCCTTGTGTTTCATACCACCGATGACCAGCCCAAAGGCCACAGAGAAGACCACGAGGCCCAGGGCATTGATGCCATTGGCTGAGCCAGGCACAGGGACAGTCTCCTCGAAGCTGAGTACCTCCTGCAGGGTGCCCAAGGCCCAGGTGACATTTTCCAGGAGGCTAGTTCCGTTGTCCATTGAGGATGGGGGAGGCATGGAGGTGCCCGGCTCAGATCCATTCTCTGTCCTCACTATGGTCCTGGTTACCAACCTCGTGCTATACTGCGTCTTGAACTGAAATATGGAGAGATCGGGACCAAAATCAATTCATCAGAATCTCCTGAAGAAGTTTATTTAGAACACCAACTCCTGGTTGCCACCCATGGAGAGTCTTATTCAGAGGACTTGACCAATGCATAGAAGAACGAGTGAAGGAATACATGAATGAAGGAGTGAGCAACCAATGCGTGGCAGAATGAGTATAGATTCTGCATTTTTCAAAGCTCCCTGCTCAAACATATTTGGGGGCCTCTCTCTTCAACCATCTATGGCGAGATGCCCTGGTTCCTCCTTCAGCACCATCCCAGGCAGCTCTTGGCCTAAGTCATTTTCTGTTATCCTCCCTTGATCATTCCACCAATGCGAGGTACATTCTTTCTCCCAGACTCTTCCAAAAACCCCTGCCCATTGCTCTGGCGGGCCCTTCTTCCCATCCCTCACCCCGGGACCACTCGCTTGGCAGCAAGTTCCCCCCACCCTCCAAACCTCCTTGACCACACTGTGCACTTCCCCTGACCTGTTTGAAGCAAGCCTCCACCAGGTTGGGCGGAAACATATTTCTGCAGAAAAACATCAGAGGAAGGGAGGTGGTTAGACCTTGGGAAGGAGTCCAGGGTGATAATAGTTAAGAATAATAGCAACAGTACTAACCGTAATAATGGCAGCCAACAAGTGAATGCTTACTCTAGACCGGGTACTGAGCTAAGTGCTTACCTACATATATGAGCTAAACACTACAATAACTCTAGAAGTGAGCACTACTGAGATCCCCACTTTATGCACAAAGAAACCAATGCACAGAGAACTTATGGAAGTTACGCAAAGCTGCACAGCTCATAAGGGGTACAGATGGGCCTCAAATCCAGGCCTCTCTGAGCCCTTCCATAGAACCCTATGCTACCTCGCAGACTTCAATTCACACACATGTGTCAGTGATGCCTCAAAAAACACAGATAACTTGTGGACCTTAGATCTGGGTTTCCCCCAAGTCAATGACTAGGGGAGAACCTGGCAAGCCTTGATTCTGGCTGGCAAAATCTTGCTTCTTTAAAAGAATCATTCATCCTCCAGTGGAGCTTGAGAACATCAAACACCATTGCTCTGAGCCCATCTCAAGATGCAGCTAAAACTTCCAGAGTCTAAGGGCCAAAAGATCGTACCCTAGGAGTCAGCTACTCTCAGAGAATTTGTGCAAGGCTCCAGGGCAGAAAATGGGTACCAATAAACTAGGTTCAACTTGGGTGTTGCATTTCCAGGCTGAGTCAGCCTGTCCCCTTTGTCTCTCCTTGAGTGTGGCTTCTTGCATCTAGGGCCAGAGTTCCCATCAAAATTAGAAAGGGCGTCACCTGACCAGGTCCATGAAGGCATCAGCTGTGGGGATGGTCTCAATGCGGCCTTCGCGGTGCAGCCCCTCCTTGGAGCCCTTCCCAGGATGGATGATGGTGACCATGAGGATGCCAATGAAGACAGCAATGACCGTGGTCACCATGTAGTACACAGCTGCCCGCATCCCCATCCGCCCTGTTGCCTTGTTATCCAGGGATGCCATACCTGGAGGACAGGTGATGCAGCCCTGAGCAGTGCCATCTGCACCCCACCACCCACTGTCCCATCCATCAGCTCTACTTCCCTCATACCACCAGCTCAACAAGCATTCCACCAAGCATCTCCTCCTTCTGTGCCCCACCCCAGCGCCCACACTGCCATCCTTTGACCCCTCTCATCATTCTTCTACCCCTATTCTAGTTTCCATATACACCTTCCACCCCATCCTTTATCCCAAGCCCCACTTCACCTACCTTCCCTCTACTTCAAGCCAAACTTTTCAACTCCCACCCCATCCTCCATTTATGCCTACGTTACCCAATGGCGTCACCTTCATTCCACTCTTCATCCTGCTATTGACCCCAAGATTAGATCTCCCTCCAGCCCAACTCACTGTACACTATCTGTGATAGATACTTCTTTTGGTGCTCCAGCCAAAGCTCTTTACCAGGCTAACACACCTGCCCTTCAGCTGCTGCGTTGGGTGATAATAGTTAAGAATAATAGCAACAGTACCAACCGTAATAATGGCAGCCAACAAGTGAATGCTTACTCTAGACTGGGTACTGAGCTAAGTGCTTACCTACATATATGATCTAAACACTACATACCCCATGGAAGACCTAAAGCCAAAGGCTGCCTGGTACAGGGATTCAAAAGGCCAGCTCCTTTGACTTGGGTGAGGGCAGAGTTGGGAAGAACAATTCTGTAGCATTACTCCTGCTCCAGAGCCCTCCATGGGATAAGGCTGAGAAGCCAGCCTTCTGAATCCACATCTCAGCTTAGATTCTTTCCCTGCCTTATCTTGCTCCCCTCACTTCCTCATGGGTCTCTCTTGAATAGTATCCCTTGATATAACACTTGTGCAAATAACCCCATCTTAGGCTCTGCTTCTGCAAAACCCAACCCAAGAAACCACTTTTTCAGGCCTTTATCTTCATCCCTGTCCCCAAATCTGGAGATTGCAAATCAACCACTTAGGCGCCAAATCTGGCCCCTTGCCTGTTTTTGTAAATAAAGTTTTATTGGAACACAAGCACACCCATTTGTTTACAGATGAGTCTGCAGCTGTTCCATAGGAGAACTGAGTAGTTACAACCAAAATGGTATGGCCCCCAATGTTGAAAATGTTTACTATCTGGCCCTTTACAGAAAAAAATTTGCTGACCTCTGCATAACCCATCCCTATTTCTACCCCAGCCCCCACCCACCATCCTGTCACCTCCAATACCTTCATCCACATCCCACCCCCTGACCATTGATGCCATTCTATCTTCCTTGGCTGCCCTATCACAGCCTTTCTTTCACCTTTGGATGATGGTAAGCTCCTGGCAGGCTGGTATTTTATCTACACGGAAAAGCATGGTAGAGTTACTGAGATAAGTGGCATATGTCATATGGAATCTGGAACCTGGTCTGATGAAGACCTGGGCTTTGGCCAAGAACTCGGGGCTAGGTGCAGGCTTCGTGTTTGAGGTCCTAAGATAGGGAGGTGATCCCATGCTTGCGATAGCTTTGGCTCCAGGTTTGAGCTGGGGCTCCGGGATGGGTCTCGGAGGCCAACACTGGCCTGGGCTCTCTCACCTGTGACCAGGCTGGAGACAATGAGTGGCAGCACCAGCATCTGCAGCATCCTCATGAGAAGCTCTCCGGGGAAAGAGAAGTACTTGATCTGGCGGTAGGTAAGCTGGTACGGGCGCAGGGCAAAGGCCAGGCTGACCCCTAGGACCAAAAGGAGGGCTCTGTGGAGTGGTTCGGGTCACCGATGGGTGGTGGCAAGTGCTCTTGCAGGTGAGAATGAGTGGGCGGAGTGACGATGTGCGCGTGCAGGGCATTTCTCCGGGGTCCCCGCCCCCCAGCCAGCTCACCAATGACCACAGCGCTGACGGTCAGCAGGATGAAGGCGTTCCGGCGCAGGAAGCGCAGCACGTGCTCACGGGTCATGGTTTGTAGGCGCAGGCGCGTGCGCAGCGCTCTCTGCTGCAGGCTCTCCTGCAGCCGCTGCAGCCAGCCCACGCGGCCCAGCCGCTGGCCGCTCTCCCGCAGGAACAGGCTGTTCCCGTGGCTGCTCATGGTCTATCTGCGGGGGACAGAGGGGCCTTCTGGTAAGGGACAAGACAGAGGGCGGCTGTGGGGGCAGGGGAAAGGGCGGAGGAAGCTGGCGAGGAACTCCGAGAATCCAGACAGGGGAGGGGCAATGTCCACCTGTTGGGGTGAGGCTGTGCTGGGACACCTGAGAACACTGCTTGGGGTTGAGAGGTTGCCTCTTGGCAGAAAAGGGTCCAGATCTCCAGAATCCGTTCCCGGACATGACGCTCTTGCCATTCCCTGACTCCAGAGCCCTCCCTACTTCATATCCTCACAAGCAACTGGGGGCTGTCCCAGCTCACAAACCAAACTGGCCGGCCTTTGCTCAGCGCCAACTGGACATGCAGAGCCCCAGACAAGGCACCCTGGGTTTAGCCCCCCAAATTAATACGGTTTGCTGTTTGGCCTGGTGGTGTTGACAAGTGGCCTTTCCACAACGACAAAATCAGCAGGTGCCTGGTACACAGTGAGTACCCAATAAATACAAGTGCCCTGCATGAGTGCTCAGGTGAGCGGAGCGGCTGGAGGTGGGATCCCTTGGGAAGGAAATGGTGACAATCCTTGACCCCAGTGACTCTTCAGGGTCCATCTTTGAAGGGAAATGTGATGTTCAGAATCTCTCTGGGTGTTTCCCAAACTGCAGACTTTTGTGTCTCCTCTATATTTGACCGCATTCCTGTAACCTTATTTACTTATTTAAATAAATATATCTTGGGGGCGCCTGGGTGGCTCAGTTGGTTAAGCGACTGCCTTCGGCTCAGGTCGTGATCCTGGAGTCCTGGGATCGAGTCCCACATCGGGCTCCCTGCTCAGCGGGGGGTCTGCTTCTCCCTCTGACCCTGTTCCCTCTCTTGCTGTCTCTCATTCCCTCTCTCTCAAATATATATATATATATATATATATATATATATATATCTTAAATGGAAAAAAGATCATTACTTGAAATGCAAATTATATTTTAATACACATTAAATGAAATGTATGTAAAAATAAAAACCTGCCTATCCTTTATCAACTAAACACCTTACATGTATCAGGCAGCTTGGAAATGTGACTTTCATGGGCCAGAGGAACTTTTATTTTTGTGGACTCCTTCCTCCATTAAAATATATACATATATATATTAAAATATTAAATTATATTTTTACAACTGAATTGTTATAAAAATGAATATAGTATTTTGGAACTAGATAGAGGGAATGGTTGCACAACATTGAGAATGCACTAAATGCCACTGACACCACTTTAAAATGGTTGGGTTTCTGTTATGTGAATTTCACCTAACCTTATACATTCAACCATTTTCTTTGATCTAAAAGTGTAGTTCTTTCTTCTGATTTAAAAAAAAAAAATGAAAACAAAAAATAAAATAAAATAATAAGTTAAAACATTTCTGTGGATCCCTAAAAGTATCATGGGCCCTGGGCACTGGACATCCTATTCTTTTTTTTTTTTTTTTTTTTTAAGATTTTATTTCTTTATTTGACAGAGAGAGACACAGTGAGAGAGGGAACACAAGCAGGGGGAGTGGGAGAGGGAGAAGCAGGCCTCCCGCGGAGCAGGGAGCCCGACGTGGGGCTCGATCCCAGGACCCTGGGATCATGACCTGAGCCGAAGGCAGACGCTTAACGACTGAGCCACCCAGGCGCCCCTGGACATCCTATTCTTGAATGATAGGCAGCCTGGCCTGCAATGATCTCACAGCAAAAAAAAAAAAAAAAAAGTGTGACAGTGCCCACATTCCAGGCATCCTGGGAATACTGTTGACCCTGTAGATTTACTCGGGGGGCAAACGGCTGACCACCAGGGGTGGCATTACCCAGGATCCCTTGCCTGCTGGCTCCCTTTTGGTCTATCCAGAAGCAGCAGCAGAACGGCCAATGGGAGGAGCATTCCTCCTGCCACACCTCTGTTTGGCCGTGGTTGTGTTCCTCTGCCTAAGGCCACAGCTCCTGTCAATCCTCTGTATCTATTGGCCATTTGGATGTCTTCTCTGAAAAAATGTCTATTTAGTTCCTCTGTCCA
This sequence comes from Phoca vitulina, assembly GCF_004348235.1. Classification (NCBI taxonomy): domain Eukaryota; kingdom Metazoa; phylum Chordata; class Mammalia; order Carnivora; family Phocidae; genus Phoca; species Phoca vitulina. Next base: position 499,146 of record NW_022589716.1, read on the forward strand.
TTTGTTAATCAGATTGTTGTTGTTGTTGTTGTTATTGAGTTGTAGGAGTTCTTTATATATTTAGGATTTTAACCTCTTATCTGATACATGGTTTACAAAAAATGTCTCCCATTCTGTAGGTTCCTTTTCATTTTGTTGTTTCCTTTACTGTTGTTTCCTTTACATGTATCTTATCTGATACATGGTTTACAAAAAATGTCTCCCATTCTGTAGGTTCCTTTTCATTTTGTTGTTTCCTTTACTGTGCAGAGGGTTTTTAGTGTGAAATGGTCCCACTTGTTTATTTTTGCTTTTGTTTATGCTTTTGGTGTTATATGCAAAAAATCATTGCCAAGACAAATGTCAAGGAGCAGAATTCTTCCCTACTTTGTCTTCTAGGGGTTTTATGGTATCAGGACTTATGTTTAAGGCTCAGATCCATTCCAAGTTAATTTTTCTGAGTAGTGGAAGATAGGGGTCCAACTTCATTTTTTTTATTATGTTCAGTTAGCCACTGTGTAGTACATCATTAGTTTTTGATGTAGTGTTCAATGATTCAATAGTTGCATATAACACCCAGTGCTCGTCACCAATTTCATTTTTCCGTATGTGTTATTCGGTTTTCCCAACACCTGTTGAAGAGACTATCCTTTCCCCATTGGGTGTTCTTGGCTCCCCTGACCGGATAGAGGTGCTATTGCTACAATGACAACCGTATTACAATATATAAATGTATCAAAGCAACATGGTACAGACCTTAAACTTATACAATGTTATATATCAAATATGTTTCAACTAAAAAATCCTTTGTTGCAGCCAAGGCTCTGGCCCTGTCCTGCTCCCTCCCTGCCTCCCTCCTGGTCCCTTCCCCTCCCCCCACCCCCACTCTTGCTGGTCCCTGAGTGTTACTACATCAACCTTACTGGTTTCCCTTAACTTTGCTCACATCCTTGTAAATAGTCCTTAACTTAAGCTCTTTCCAATTCTGCTTTTTGAGTGTGTTGTTTCCCGACAAATACACTGGATTTATCTGGCTCTTAGAAAAAACTCTCCAAGCCAAAGGAAGGCAGTCAATATTGTCCCTGTGCTGAACTTCACCCAGGTCAGGGCTGGGAGTCTGGGAATCTGGGAGACGTCTCAGTTCCACCAATAGGTAGATCCTTGGAATTTTTTTTTTCTACCACTGGTTGTGCAGTGACTTTTCTGGGGTCACTGTCTTCCTTGCCCTTTTCTGATCCCCCCATATCCAAAAGATGGGACACCTGCCTCAACTTTTCAGGGCCTGCTTCCTCCAGGTCCAAGCCCCCATTGTCAATGCCAAACCCCAGTTGGGGTCCTGCTCCAAATGGGTCCATCACTTTGAAACCATAGTGCTGCTTCGCACCTGGCTGTGAAAAATCCCAGACGTGGGACCACAAACTATACAGGAAACTCCTAATTCCTCCCTCTCTCCAGAATGTATGTTCCCAGTCACCAAGCAGTAGCACAGAATTACCCGTGGGTCCCAAGGGAATGTTCAGCTGAGATCCGAACTAGGCACAGAAGGTCCAGAACTAGTTTTGTCTCCTTCCTTTCCCTTCCTTACAAGAAGTAGCACATAATAGTGCAGGAATGGACAAACCGTAGTCCGACGGCCAAGTCCGGCCCACTGCTTGCTTTTATAAATAGTTTTATTGGCACAGAGCCACATTCATTTCTTACGTGTTGTCTACGGCTACTTTCATACTACAACAGCTGAGCTGGGGTGTTGGGACAGAGATTATATGGGTCGCAATACAACCTCTCAGGCCCTTTACTGACAAAATTTGCTAGCCCCTGGCCTAACAGAAGAGCATACCTGAGCTCTTAATTTCAAATCTCCCTCCACCTTGCTGGTCACTTTCTGTGCGGCTTAGATGGCCCAATTCACATGACGCTTAGAACAGTGCCTGGTGGGCACAAAATAGATGTCAACTGTGGTTGGTAAAAAGCAGAAACCCAACAGACACACAGGTGAGGGTAGAGACAAACACTGAACCCTGGGTTCTCTCTTTTCCAGTTTCTCCTGGTCCTAGGCATTCTCTTGACCCTGTTTCTGAGGCTTGCTGCTCGGGAAGTGGCCCTTTCTAGTGTCCCCAGTCTCTGCAGGAGTTGAGGATGTGTCTCCCACCTGGTTCCCCCAACCTCCAGACTCTCAGATGTGATGAGATGTGCCGGCCACCCCACCCTTGGAGCCAAAGGAAAGAAAGGAAGGGCTCCTAACATCCTAAAACTGAAGCAAGCTTGGTTAGCAAATGTATGCTTCCTATACATTTTATCTCAGCACTCTGCTAGCCAGAGGAGTGAGCAGGGGAAGGAAAGGGAGGAGAGAAATCACATACATCACATATCACACACACCTTCAAACACACAGCCTCACACACCTTTGTGTGCAACTGACACAAATACAACCGCACACACAGCCACACACACACAACTCTTCAGACACACAAGCCCACACACCCCTTCCAGACCCTGAACAATTCCCCTTCCGAAATGAAACTCCATACAGAAAGGACCGTAGTGTTGCCACACACACACACACACACACACACACACACACACACACACACACCTTGGGACTCCAGACACAAAACTTCAGACATTCAAATTCCTTCCCACATTTAAACATCCAGCCCACACACCTCTTTAGGAAGGAAAGCCCACTCATAAATTCAGCGTCCCTCGCACACACCACCACCACCACCCCACACACAACTTCCCACCCAGCACCGGTGCCGCGGTGGCCAAAGTCTCGGTCACAATCAGGTCTGGCCGGAGTTGGAGAAATAAACACCCTGATAGGGAGCGGAACCGAGCCCTGGAAATGGAGGAAGCGTCACGCACAGAGATGGAAACCTGCCCACGAATTGAGGCCACGGACAGAGGGATGGGGAGGAGGGAGACGGGCAGTGAGAGCTCGGGTAATAGCTAAGGTGGTAGGAAACTCACCAGGGCGACCTGATGAGCGGCGGCGACCATGCTGAGGGGCAGCTGAGACAAAGGCGGCCGAGAGCTGGGAACGCGGACGCAGGGGCCCCCCACCCGCCTGACCCCAGGGTGGGCCAAGCCCGCCTCGGATCCCGCCCGCCCCGACCCCAGAGCCCGTGGCCGAGCGGAGCCGCGCTGTCCCCACTCACCTGCGCCCGGAGTGGCGGGGGCGGCCTGCCCGCGCCTCGGCCTGTGCGCTGCGCCCGGAGGCAGGTGCCGGAGCCCGGCGAAGCGCCCGGCCGGAGCAGCGGGGACCCGCCAGGGATGGCGCCGCGCTGGCACGGGGACCGGACGGCGGAGGCACGGGCGCTGAGCCGGGACGCGCTGTGCAGCGGGTGGGATCCGGGCTGGCCCTGCGCTCACGTGGGTGCGGGGGCGCGGGGCGGCCGGGGGGAGAGGGCGGGATCCCCTCCGGGATGCCCCGCGCCTCCCCCGCGCCGAGCCCAGGCTCTGCCGCCGCGTGGGAGGAAGGGCAAGGCGCGGGTGGGGAGGGAGGGGGATCCTGGGCTGGGCGAGGTGGGTGGCCTCACCCGCGTCCCGCCTCCGCCCCCGCCCTGGAGCCGCGCCTCCGAGCCCCCGCCTCCCGCGCCTCCCCGGGCCCCCAGAGGTCCGAACGTCCCCGGAGAGCGTCGGGACTGGCTCTGGTACCGCTGGGCCGGGGCCCGCATCCCCCCGAGGAGGTCTGGGCCAGACGCGGGGGCCAGCCTCCAGGTGCCCCCGGCAGCCACGTGGGCTCCGCTGCCCCGCTTCTCCCTTCGGGTGCACAGCCGGGCCTTGGCCTTTCGGCCGCTGTGTGCCCTTGGGCCAGCCCCTCTCCCTCTCTGAGCCTGGCCTTACTGGAACAACGGAGATGACTTGGCCGACCCCACAGAAAATTAAAGCTGAGAAAAATTAAGTGCCTGAGTGTGGAAATGCTGCGAGCCGCGTGAAGCATCGTACAAATGGGAGACGAATAATTCCTGTACTGTTGTAATTAATATTATTCTTCGCTGTCTTTAGAGTACACCCGGCAAAGTTGATCCTGCGTTTCTTCTCAAATGACACCAATTTGGTCGATTTCAACCTCCCCCGCCTCTCCTGAAAGCTAACTGCCATTTTCAAGAGCTGAGGGCGCAGCCGCACAGATCATAAAAATCAGTATACGTTTGTTACTGGTGGTGTTGTTACCGAACAGCTGTTGATGGCAACTTCCTAGTCTAGGCAGGCTCTTTTGTTTATAGTTAATCTACACGCCCCACTGAAGTAGATACCACTACCCCCATTTGATGAGGGGACAGGCACTCAGAGAGGTTCAGTAACTTTCCCAAAGTCACACAGGCAGGGAGCAACCACCTCGGTTCCAACTCTTTATACTACCTGGACTCTCCTCCTTGACAGTACTCCCCGCCCCCCAGATAGGTGGTTCTCAAACTTAGCTGTACCTTAGAATCACCAGGGGAACTTTTTTAAAATTCTGATGCCCAAGTGGCACCCTAGACCAATCACATCAGTGTCCCTGGGTGTGGGGATCAGGCATCAGTGTGTTTTCATGCTCCCTGAGTGATTTCAGTGTGTGGCTAAGGTTGAGCCCCTGCCCTAGATGTCAGGTTCTCCTGGGCCACACCAGCAACTCCTCCCTGAAACCTCCCACCCTCTCTTTTTCTGTCACTGGCTGTGCATTAAGATTCTGCACCGTTTCTTAGCCTGAGCCTAGAGCTCTTAGCTCTTGCAGTCATTCACTCCACAAATATTTAGTATGTGTCTACAGTGGGCTAGGCTGTGCTAGAAGCCAGGGATTGAGCAGGGAAGACGACAGAGCTCCCCTTGCTCTTTTACACAAAATAATATGTAAATAATAAGTAAATCGGAGCAGTTCTGAAATGATTGGTTCTCAGAACCCCTTTACAATTTTTTTAAATTTTTTTTTTTTGAGAGAGCGTGAGGGGGGAAGCAGAGGAAGAGAGAGAATCTTAAGCAGGATCCATGCTCAGTGCAGAGCTCAAGGTGGGGCTCAATCTCACAACCCTGAGATCACAACCCTGAGATCATGACCCTGAGATCACAACCTAAGCCGAAATCACGAGTTGGTCGCTTAACCAACTGAGCCACCCAGGTGCCCCTTTTTTTTTTCACACTTTTAACAATTAGAATGGATCCTCCAAAACTCAAAACCCCAGTCTAATCATGACTTTAAAAGATCAAATTCCAATAGAGGGGCATCCTACGATAACTGGACTAGTACTCCTCAAAACGGCCAAGCCATCAAACACAAGGAAAGTCTGAGACACCATCACAGCAAAAAGTAGACTCCTGTAAAGTTAGTCCCACAGGGGCTCCCAGAACAGAAAAGGGATGTTAGGGGGGAAACTGAGGACATTTCCGCAGAGTGTGGACTTTAGTAATAATGTGTTAATATTGGCTCCTTAATTGAAATAAATGTATCATACTTATAGAAGAGAGAGGAAATTATTGTGGGGGGGCGGGATATGAGAACTCTCTACCATGTTTTCAATTTTTCTGTAAATCTGAAACTCTTCTAAGAAACTGTGTCTGGGGCGCCTGGGTGGCTCAGTCGTTGGGTATCTGCCTTCGGCTCAGGTCATGATCCCAGGCCTCGGGATCGAGCCCCACGTCGGGCTCCCTGCTTGGCAGGAAGCCTGCTTCTCCCTCTCCCACTCCCCTGCTTGTATTCCTGCTCTCGCTATCTCTCTCTCTCAAATAAATAAATAAAATCTTTAAAAGAAGAAAGAAAGAAAGAAAGAAGCTGTGTCTGTTGATTAAAAAGATCATGGGACACTGAAAAGCTTTCATCTGTGGATTATACTTATTGATCTTTACTGTATTAGAAGTTAAGACTGGGAAAGCTTTTAAAATATTTACTTATTCATATTAACCTAAAAATAAACTCATTATATGTTAATTTAAATAGCATATTCTATGAAAAATAACTTTATTTTCCAAAACAAGAAAAAACTGAGAAGACAAGCAACGTTTTAAACGTTTGCAAATTGCTTTCGCATCTCACTTAATAGGAAGAAAGCGGAATTCTCATACAGTGGATCTTTATTATGTGAGGATTCCATATTTAAGAGTTCACCCACTCACTTAAACTTTTGTATAACTCCAAAATCAATACTTGTGGCACTTTGTGGCCATCAGTAGACATGCTCAGAGAGATGTGAAATTTGAACTGGCTGGCATGCACATTCCCAGCTGACGCTGAACAGGGCTGTCCTCTGCCCTCACGTTTCAGATGCCATGCAGTAAAAGATGTCCTTTTCACGGTCTGTTTAGTGCCATGTTTTTTGCATTTGTGTGCTCTTTGTTGATTTTGCTGTTTAAAATGGCCTCAGGCATAATGCTGAGTACGGTCTAGGGTTGGTTAGCACAGGAAGGCTGTGGTGTGCCTCACTGAGAAAAGTATGCTAGATGAGCTTCACTCAGGCATGGGTTACAGTGCTGCTGGTTGTGAATTCAATGTTAATGAAGCAACAGTGTATGTTAAATGAGGTGTCTTTACATAGAAACACACATAAAACAGAGTTAAGCATTGGCTGGTGAATGATTGGTTATAAAAAATGTGACCACAGGCTTGCAGAAACCTAACCCCGTATTTCTCCTTAAGGGCAGTGGCTCAGTATTCCCTAATTCAGTATTTGCAGCAACTTTACAGAACAAAACTATCTTGAATAATGAGAATCAAGTGTATCTTCTGCATTGAATCTGTTGTGATGTGTTGTTTTGGTTAAAGTATATGAAGAAAACTCAACCTCACATGGACAGATAATTGGAAATGGGAGAATATTTTAATCAGCCTTTCAGACACTTGTGGCTAGTCTTTGAGAATATACCAAAACTCAGTATGCCTTAGTTTCGTTTTTTTTTTTTAAGATTTATATATTGAGGGGCGCCTGGGTGGCTCAGCCAGTTAAGCGTCTGCCTTCGGCTCAGGTCATGATCCCGGGGTCCTGGGATCGAGCCCTGCATCGGGCTCCCTGCTCAGCGGGAAGCCTGCTTCTCCCTCTCCCACTCCCCCTGCTTGTGTTCCCTCTCTCGCTGTGTCTCTCTCTGTCAAATAAATAAATAAAATCTTTAAAAAATATATTTATTGATTGATTTGAGAGAGAGGGGGGTGAGTAGTGGCAGGGGGAGAGGGAAAGAGAGTCTTAAGCAGACTCTGTGCAGAGTGTGGAGCTCAAAGCGGAACTCAATCTCAGGACCCTGAGATCAGGACCTGAGCCGAAACCAAGAGTCAGACGCTTAACTGACTGCACCACCCAGGCACCCCTCAATATGTCTTAGTTTCTTAAAAGATAGTTGCAGTGTGGGATCTGAGACTGCCGGTGAACATTTTCTACTCTATTAACATTAAAATCCATTGAGTGCATCCTTTACCCATGCATGATTTCAAAACATCATACACTAGTCATTTGAAAAATATCAGTTCACTGAGTTACACAGATTTTCTGAATATGAACACATTTCATTATTCAATATCCAAAAGTCACAGTTATTAGCATGACCACCAATCTCATGAGAAAAGCCTTTAGGGGTACTTGGGTGGCTCAGATGGTTAAGCATCTGCCTTCGACTCAGGTCATGATCCCTGCTCAGTTCCCTGCTCAGCGGGGAATCTGCTATTCCCTCAGCCTTTCCCCTGGCTTGTGCTTTCTCTCACTCACTCTCTCTCTCTCTCAAATAAATAAAATCTTTTTTAAAAAAAGAGAGAGAAAGAAAGAAAAGAAAAGCCTTTAAACATCGGGAAGCTGTCAAGATCACTGTGGTAAATACAGGTTTTTTAAAATTCTAGTTTTCACTTAAAAGTTCAAATATTATCACTGGTAAAAAATACCGTCAGTTGCTTTTCTTATAGCGACAGGTCCCTCTCACTTTTGTGAAGAATGTCTGTCAAATATTATCCATTTCAGGATAACTGAGGTTTGCGTATCTAAAAATGGTATCCCATTTAAAAAGTGGCTGGTTCAGCTTGCAAATCAAGCAATGATGTAGGTGTTTTTGTTTTGTTTTATTTCCTGGAGACAGCTACCATAGTAATTCAGCATGTAGCAAAAATGTTTTATGCACACTTTCCTTTTCATCCTAAGAATATTAAAAAGACATGATCTGATACAGCCGTTTAGTAAACAGTTTGGCAGTTTCTTGCAAAACTAAACATCATCTTACCATACGGTCCAGTAATGGCACTCCATGGTATTTACCCAAAGGAGATGAAAGCTTATGTTTACACCAAAACCTGCACACAGATGGGCATAACAGCTTTATTCATAATTGCCAAAACTCAGGAGCAACCAAGATGTCCTTCAGCAGGCAAATGGATAAACTGTGGTCCATCCAGACAATGGAATATTATTCAGCACTAAAAAGAAATGAGCTCTCAAGTCATGAAAAGGCACAGAGGAAACTTAAAAGTGTCTTACTAAGTAAGAGAAGCCAATCTGAAAAGGCTGCACACTGTGTGATTCCAACTACATGACATTCTGGAAAAGGCAAAACTACAGAGTCAGTGAGATCAGTGTTTGGTGGGCGGGAAGAGAGAGGGAGGGAAGAATTAGTGGAGCACAGAGGAATGAAATCACCCTGTCTGAGGATATAATGGTGACTATATGTCATTCTACATTTGTGCAAACCCATAGGACATACAACACCAAGCACAATCCCCAATGTAAACTGTGGACTCCGAATGATAATGGTGTGTCCGTGGGGGTTCACCACTTTTAGCGAATGCACTGCTCTGGTTGGAGATGTTGATGATGGGGAGGCTGTGCACGTGCGGGGGGCAGAGGGCATATGAGAAATCTCTGCACCTTCTGCTCCATTTCGTTGTGAACCTAAAAGTGTTCTTTAAAACAAAAGTCTTGGGGTGCCTGGGTGGTGCAATCATTTGCGCTCCCCGACTCTTGGTTTCAGCTCAGGTCATGATTTCAGGGTCATGATCTCGGGGTCGTGAGATCGAGCCCCGTCTTGGGCTCCGCACTCAGCATGGGGTCTGCTTGAGACTCTCTCTCCCTCTGCCCCTACCCCTGCACTCTCTCTCTCTTTCTAAAATAAATAAATAAATTTTTAAGAAATAAAAACAAATAAAACAGAAGTCTTTAAAAAAACACTCCATTAAAATCAGAAAAAATAAAGACATGCACTCGAGAGTCGAGGTTTAATAAAATACAGTTTTTATTGTTTCATCAAAGACACACGAAAGTAAAACTGGCTTTTGTTTTTTTAACTGTGAGTGTGTTGGTGAAGAATATAAGGGCTCAGCACAGTTTGGTGCGGCTAACTTGATTTGTGCTGAGATGCTAGAGCTGTTACTCACCATTGCTTTCGCACCATTAAAGCACAGGCTAACAGAGTGGTAAGGCAGGGATGGGGAGTGACTGCCGATGGGTACCGATGTCCTTTGGGGGGATGAAAATGTTCCGGAACTGAATAGGATAGAGATGATGGTTGCACAACATTGTGAATGTGCTAAGGGCCATGGATTGTACTCTTTGAAAGGGTTAATTTTATGTGGTGTGAACTCTACCTTAATAAAAAGAAAAGTGGTGCCCAAAACTCAGTATTTCAGATAAATAACATTTCAGTACAAAATTTTAAAAAACCAAAGCGAATGCAAAATTCACGACGAACAAAATACCAACTTTCCAAATAAAGACAGGACCAGAATTCCTGATTTTTTTCTCCTGCTCAGGCTCCCATATGGCTTGGCTCAACACTCTTACTGATGTTATCTTTTTTTATGTTTCGCTCTCTATGAATTTTTGCACTATTTTTTTGGGGGGAGGGCTGAATTATTGATATTGGAATATTATTTATCTTTTTTTATAGGGGAATATCTTTATTACCTCTGAACTGGGAAAATATAATGTAACAATATCTCCAAAGAATACTCATAAAGAAAAAAGGAAACCTGATATATTTTGCTGTTTTGAAATTAGGTAAACACAGAGTCACTATCTCATTGCCTTTTTCATTTCTTTTTTTAATCATTTTATTGACATATAATTGACACGTAAAAAGCTGAATGTCTTTAATGTATACAACTTGATGAGTTTTGAAATAAGTATCCACCCATGAAACCGTCACCATCATCAAGGCCGTAAGCATATCTAACACCTCTCAAAGTCAATAATAATATTCCAGTATCATTTTTCTTAACTGCAATGTTTAGGCAATCCCTCACATTTCACGCCGCCAGCAAGTGCCTCACTCTCCTCACCCTGTCCCTGGCCCCAAGAGTCTCTCTCTCATTCTCTCAGGAAGCGAAAGGCTGCTGGCTCCCTTTTATAGATGTAAAAGGGGCTCAAAGATGTTAAGTCGCAGCCCACATCATTAATAAGTGGTGGGGCCAGAGTTTGAGCCCACCCCAGGTCCTCTCTAACCAGTGGCTCAAGCTCTGGTTCTAGCATGAGGGCAGGCCAGGCTTGGAGCATCCCCAAGCCGCCCCAGAAGACTGGCCCTGCTGTGAGGTGGGGCCTGTGCAGGGGATGAGCCAAGAGGAGCCTGAGATGGAAGAATCGAGGCTAATTCCTCTGTGGGAAGCGCTCCCTATTAATTAATTAGGGCAGAGCTGGCCTGCGGCATCCCCACAGCCCCCAGAGTCATTAAGGGAGAGGGGGTCTCATTATCAACTAGCAGCTTCCCCATCATTCCCAGGGCCCCAGAAGGAGCCGAGAAAAAGGGAGAGGGAGGTCAGGTCCTCCTTCTCCAAAACCCACCCCTCTTACTACCAGAGTGGCCTGATATGCAAGTGACTGAAACCACAAGCAGAATTTCATGGGGGAAAAGAAGAAAGAGATGAGGGGATAAGTTTCCTTCCCCCTCTCAATTCAGTCTGCATTTATATTTATATGAGATATTCAGAATTTATGGTAAATCCATAAAGATAGAAAACGGATTAGTGGTTGTCCGGGGCTGGACGGGAGGAGAGAACGGGGAGTGACTGCTAACGTGTGCAAGGTTTTCTTTTGGGGGTGATGGAAACGTTCTGGAGCTAGATAGTGATAATGGTTGCACAACATGGGGAATCAACCTAAAACCACCGAATTGTGACTTCAAAGTGGTTACAAGGGCTATGGTGATAATCATTTTGCAATAAATAAACGTATCAAATCAGCGCATCGTACACCTTAAACTTACACCATGTTATATGTAAACTATATCTCCATAAAGCTGGAAAAAATGGTTACAATGGTAAAATTTTATGTTATGTATATTTTACGATTAAAAGATTAGTCTCTTTCTGGTTCATGAATATTTATTCAGCATTTAGGGACATCTGTTCCGTGCCCAGCATTATACTGAGCGGGGAAGCCTGGCCCTGCCCTCAGAGCTCTGTCTGATTGAGGAACAGCACTGCAGAACCTCTGTATGGCTTCCTGAGACATTCTCTGTCCTCCCCTTGTTCTGTGTCCTAGGACATTATCATGGATCATACCAACAGGCTCCCTTGCTTTCTGGCTCCTGGTTGGGTTCAGGCAAAGGGAGACCTTGCAGGAGGTGAGAGGGATGGAGGAGCGTGAAGTCAGGGTATTTTCCGGTCAGGTTCCTCCCCACAAACTCACTGCAGATGGCTGTGCCCCAAGACCCTAGACCGTGGGTCCTGGGAGGCGACCCCCTCCAGATCTTGGCACTAAATGCTCCCTCCTCTTTCTCTGCTTCTGCCCAGGCACTGCTCAAGCTCCAAGCTCCTGCACCATCCTTACCCCCTCCCCACCGCCCCTTCACCAAACTGTCAGCACAGTAGCCAGTTTGAGTGTGCATCTGCTTCCTGCTGAGACTTCCCACTAGAAAGGCATTTAGAAAAAGCAGTAGCAAAATATATAGACATGGATTAAAAAAAGTCCTGCAGATGTAATGCACAGCATAATGATTATGGACAGCAATACTGTATTATAAACCTCCAAGTTGCTGAGAGTCTAGATCTTAATTGTTCCCACCACAAAAAAAAGAAATGATGTGACATGATAGAGGTGTTAGCTAATGCTATGCTGGCAAGCATATTGCAACATATAAATGTATCGAACCAGGGCACCTGGGTGGCTCAGTTGGTTAAGCGACTGCCTTTGGCTCAGGTCATGATCCCAGAGTCCCTGGATCAAGTCCCGCATCGGGCTCCCTGCTCGGGGGGGGGGGGAGTCTGCTTCTCCCTCTGACCCTCCCCCCTCTCATGTGCTCTCTCTCTCTCATTCTCTCTCTCTCAAATAAATAAGATCTTTAAAAAATATATATCGAACCAATGCATTGTACATTTTAAACTTACAGAATGTTGCAGTAGTCCCCCCTTATCCTGGGGGGAGTTCCAAGACTTCCCATGTGTGTCTGAATCCCAAATAGTACCCAACTTTATACATACTATGTTTTTTCCTATACATACACACCTATGATAAAGTTCAATTTATAATTTAGGCACAGTAAGAGATTAACACTAATACTAAAATAGAACAATTATAACAATATATTGCAATAAGATTTGTGTGAACATTCTTACTCTCTCTCCCCCCCTCAAAATATCTTAGTGTACTGTGCTCATCCTTCTTGTGATGATGTAAGATGATAAAATGCCTACATAATGACATGAAGTGAGGGGAATGACACAGGCATTATGACATAGCATTAGGCATTTCTGACAATATGTCAGAAGGAGGATCATCTGCTTCCAGAACTCAGCTGACTGAAGGTAACTAAAACCATCAAAAGCAAAACCGTGGCTAAGGGGGGACTACTGTATGTGTCAATTCTATCTCAATAAAAAATAAATGCATAAAATTAGCCATCTCAACTCAAGAAAATAAAATATAAATAAGCAAGCTCTGGAAGTAGACAGTAGCAGCAGAAGTGCCCTTGATGGAAGATCAAAAAGCTGGGAAAACATTGAAAAGCAGCAGCATTGACAGGAAAGAGAGAAGGAACAGAAAGCAGAAATTTTAAAGACTTTTTTTTTTATGATTAAGGTCATGCACGTTCATTGTAGAAAATTGTTTAAATGCAGACAGTGTAGAATCCTAATCCTATTCCTAATCACCATTAAAATGCTGGTGGATTACTTTCCAGGTGGGGATACTTTTCCTAGTTCAAAATTAGAATCCGGCTGATATGCTACATGAATGAAACTTGAGGACATTATGCTAAGTGAAATAAACCAGTCACAAAAACACAAGGGCTATGTGATTCCACTTATATGAAGTACTTAGAGGAATCAGATTCATAGAGACAGACAATAGTATGGTGGTTGTCTGAGGCTGGGGGTAGAGGAAAGGAAGGAATGGAGACTTGATGTTTAATAGGGACAGAGTTCCAGTTTGTAAGATGAAAAAGTTCTGGAGATGGATGGCGGTGAGTGTTGCACAACAATGTGACTGTGCTTAATGCCACTGAACTATACACTTAAAATTGGTTACAATGGTAAAGTTTATGCCATGTATATTTTGCCACAATAAAAAGAATTAGAATCATGTCATTTTGGCAGTTTGCTGTCCTGTCTGTAATGATGGTTATGGTATTATTATTACTTCTCATATGCCTTAAGCAACTACCTCTATCTGCCATAATCTTGGTGGTTTACTTTAGTTCCTCATGTCCTGTCTCCCTCACTGGATGAGAGGCTCCATGAGAGAAGGGCCTTTGTCTTGTCACTCTCTTCTTAGCCCAGCGCCTGACACAGAGCATGTGCTCAGTAAATATTTGTCAAATCAATGAATCCATTAGGAAAGAGAGATTTTTCTGGTGGACCCCCAAGTCCACTATTTCCAACCTGCTCTGCACGGCAGGAGACAGATCTTTGTGGACCATATCAACAGGCTCCCTGCTTTGGGAAATCTGGAAGGTTCCATTTAAAGAAGGCTCCAGAGGGAGACAGGAGCATGGGGGAGGATTAGGGTGGGAAACCTGGCAATTAGAAGATGAGCTCAGATAGCCAGGAGAGGAAATGGCTGCTCCTCTCTGGTTCTGCTCTTTGAGCACTGAAAAGGTGCTTGCAGTGTGCCCAAGTGACAGGGAATGCCACATAGAGATAGATCAGGAGTAGGCAGGGGACCCCAGACTAAAGGGACAGACACCATTATATTAGTTTCCTAGAATGCCTTAACAAATTACCACAAACAGGGGGGCTTAAAACAATAGCAATATTCTCTCATGGTCCTGGAGCCCAGAAGTCTGAAAACAAGGTGTTGGTGTTAGCAGGGCTATGCTTCCTCCAAAGGCTCTAGGAGAGGATCCTTCCTTGCTTCTTCCAGTTTCTAGGGGTTGCCGGCAATCCTTGGCATTCCTCAGCTTGTAGAAGCATCACGCCAGTCTCTGCCTCCTTTACAGGGCCTAGTGTCTGTCTCTGTGTCTTTACATAGCCTTCTTAAAAGATGCCAGTCATTGGATCAAGGGCCCATCCTACTCCAGCATAACCTCATGGTAACTCAACTAATTGCAACTGCAAAGACCCTATTTCCAAGTAAGTTCACATTCACAGGTGCCAGGAGTCAGGACATATCTTTGGGGGGAGGCACAATTCAATCTGCAACAGTAGGTAAGACCCTCCAACAGTCCAGCTTCCCCCTTAGTTTGGATTCCCCCATAAATGAAAAGGATACTTGGAGGTTGAGTGGCCAGAACAGGAATGTCCATGGCAGAAGCAGTAAGAAGTCCTTTTGGTTACTCCACACATGGATTATGTCCAAGTGTGGCAGGGCCACCATTGTTCAGTCTTTCAACAAATAGGTATTAAGGGCCTGCTCTGTGCCAAGAACCCGGCGAGGCACCGCGGATTCAGTGATGACTAAGACAGATGAGATCCTCATCAAGGAGCTGACATCTAGAAAGGGAGGTGATGATCACAAACTGATAAGTGCTATGAGGAGAAGGAGAGTTCCAGTGTGGCATGGTAGCATGATGCTTCAGATCAGATAGTCAAGGAAGTGTCCCTTAGGAGATAATATTTGAACAGAGACATAAAGGATGAGAGAGTAAACCATATAAAATTGCAGGAGAACATCTCAGAGAGGGAAGAACATCCCAGAGAGGGGAGTCTGAGCACTAGCATGGCTGACCCTTCATGATTCGAGGACAGAGTGTCAGGAGATGGGAAAGGAAAGATGGACAGAGGTCAGGTGGTAAGGAACTGGGACCTTGTAGGTCATGGTAAGAAATGTGGATGCTATTCTAAACTTAAAGCTCACCTCACTGAATCTACCCACCAGACTAAAGCCACAGTTGTCCTAACAAGTAATACCTGAATCCACTAATGCGGATGAGCTTCTCTAGGGAGAAGGTGAGAAATGAGAAGTGAATGGGGGATGGAAGCTTAATGTGTTAGTTAGCTATTGCTATATAACAAATTATCCCAAACTCAGCAGCTTAAAACAACACACATTTATTAAATGAGTTCTTGTCGATCAGGGCATGGCTTATCTAGGTCTACTAGCTCAGTCTCTAACCAGTCTGCAGACATGATGTCAGCTGGGGCTGCTATCTCTTCTCAAGGCTAGACTGGGAAAGAATATGCTTCTAGGCTCAGTCATGTGGTTGTTGGCAGGATTCAGTTCCTCATGGGATGTTGCACTAAAGGCTTCAGGTCATTGCTGGCTGATAGCCAGAGGCTCCCTTAATTCTTGCCATGTGGGCTTCTCCATTTCTGAAAGAGTGAACAAGACAAAAGCCATGATCTCTTTATAACTTAATTCAGAAGTGGCATCTTATCACTTTTGCCATATTCTAGTGGTTAGAAGTGAGTCATTAGGTCCAGCCCACACTCAAAGGGAGGAGATTACACAAGGCATGAAGACCAAAAGGTAGAGACCATTGGGGCCATCTTCAAGGCTGCCTAACTCACCTGAAGAACACTACGCTTGACAGGTGGATGGCAGACAACCAGCCCATGAAGGACCAAGACCAGAGGCAAAAGGGGAAAGGTGTGAACAAGTAGAGGGGAGGAGATTCAAGTTCCAGGTGGTTGATAATTTCAAATGGTACCTAGAGGTCAAGTTGAATGGGAGAGAAAAGAAACTTATGGAATTTGTCAATTGTAAGATGACATTGATGACCTTTTGTCTAAACCATTTCAGGGGACTGATGGGGATTAGAGTCATAGGAACCAGTCTTTATCCCTCACCTACAAGCATGGTCACCACCTTCGCAGGAGGTGACTGGGAAGAACCAGGAAGAACCTCCTCTCCTAGCCTGGGGCTTCCCACTGTCTCCTGACACCTCCCCCAGGAGAGTGACCTCATTTCTCAAAGACAAAATTGATTCTAGGTCATATCCCCCTGGAACAAGAGACCAATTGATGTGATTATCTCCAAGAGAAAGGGGGGCACCTACTAAAAGTAGAACCTGGTGCCCCAGAAGGGAAGACATCGGGGAACCTAAAAAGGGGTCTCTGATAATTACCTGCCAAAATTTCAGAGTGAAGGGCATCTCCATGTAATACCAAAGAAAAAAAAGAAAGAAAGAAAAGCTAGAAGTTTTAGAAGGTTTTCCTTCCTCATATATCCTGCAATTTCACACTATATAATCGAAGGGCAAAATTCTGTTCCCCACTTCGCAGTACTTATTGGGTAGAATGCAGGATGGAAGAATGCAGCAAAGATGGCTGAAAAAAGGAGGTGCTGTAAAGTATTCTTCATTATAAAAATCAGAGAGCTAATTTCACAAATATTCCCCACTGGGCTGAGTTAGAAATATTTGAACTTTGGTATGTTGGGAGGAGGGAGATGTGCATAACCACAACTATAGATATGGGGGAAGGAGTATAGGGAAATAGAGTGAAGTCAAAACATGTTCAAAATAGATGTGTCTGGGTGATAAAATTACAGATGATTCTTATTCCCTTCATTCTATTTTTCTGTATTTTACGCGTTTTGCACAACGTGTATCTGTTACTTTTGTAGCATAAAAGCAAGCTTATTTGTTAGCTTAAGAGAGTGATTTGTGTTTGAAGGGTAGTGAGAAACTTTCTGAGTCCTCTGCTCATGTATATAAAAGTTTCTGAGGCATTTTCTGAATTTCATCATTTCTGTTCAGCCACACGTAGTTGAATTTCTTGGAGGCTGAATGCTAATCCCAGTGCTGCCATGGTTCTTTCCAAGCACCTGCAGTCTTGGTATATTTGGGATGCTATAACAGAATACCATAGACAGTGTGGCTTATAAACAACAGAAATGTATTTCTCACAGTTCTGGAGGCTGGGACATCCAAGATCAAGATGCCAAGAGATTCACCATCTCATGAGGACTTCATGGTTCATAGACATCCATCTTTTCACTATGCCTTCTCATGGAAGAAGGGGCAAGGGAACTCTCTGGGGTCTCTTTCATAAGGCACTAATTTCATTTATAAGGGTTCCGCCCTCGTTACCTAATCATCTCTCAAAGGCCCCACCTCCTAATACCATCACATTAGGCGTTAGAATTTAACATACACAAATGTTTGGGAGGACACAAACATTCAGTTTTTAGCAGGTGCCAACCCAGGCTGTGACCAGCAGACTTTGAAAGCAGAGCAGAAGATGGTTCATTCATTCCTTAAACATACACATATATGTGTCAGGCTAGAGAAAAGTACCTAAAACAGGCCATCAGAGCCGGGAACCGGAGGTGAATTTTAGAAGTTGATATAGTCCAACTTGGGTCGGAAGATGAAAATAAGAAGTTGGCGTATTGAGCACTGAGCAGTAGTATGCACTGATTTATGTTCAAAAAATAGTGGTGTACATTAGGAGTTCGTTGACGTGAACAGGTTGAGCCAACAGAAAGCCAGAACAGAACAGACTGCGCACCCACAGACACACACTCATAGCCCAAGTGTATTTCATCAGAGACGCTTGTTAGAGCCCAAATCCTTCATATGTGGTCTGGCATAAGAAAGCCTCCTCAGGTGTCCCTCGGGTAGCTTGGCAGGAACAGTGCTCCGTACACCAGGCACCAAACTAACCCAGTACAATCCTCTGGTTGGGAAAATGGAAGCACTTAATGGACAAAGCAAAGGTTGGGTACAGAATGTTGTCCCAAGTGGGCTGTCTCCCTGGTTCTTTGGGAAATCCTCTCTGCCTCTCCTGGTGTTAGAGTAGCTCATTCATGTATTCATTCAATTACTAAAAATGAAAAGTAAGCACTTGAATCATGCTTATTCTGTGAGCCACCATATTAAGCTCTTTTCTCATACTGACACATTTAATCCATGACATGATCCTATTATCCTAGTTGACAGATGAGGAAACGGAGGCACAGAGAAGTCAGTGACTTACCCAAGATCACACAATCATTATGTCAGAATCATAATGTGAACCCAAGTCATCCAGCTCCAGAATCTTAACCATGGCACTATCCTGACTCTAGTGAAGGGCTGTTTGTTGCGCCAGATACCACTGGGCCCAGTGTCTATGCTAAATCCATATTCTTATAAACCCTGGAAACAAGTCTCCATCACCAATGGTCACCTGCCTCCATCCCTCCCTGGTGACCCTGGTAGGTCTCCAGCATGGCTGGCCTGGGAGGCTTCGGTTGACCATCTTATCCCTCCCCATTACTGAATGATCCTTTGTTTTGCAAAGCCAGGGATATTCATTCCCTCTTCATCCTTGCACCTCTCAATCACTCAACAAGAAAACACATACTCATTCCCTTACGCATATGTTCATTTAATAAATGTTTATTGAGTACTTAGTATGAGTCACAATCTGTGCTGGATCCCAGGTGCAGTAACATATAAGAGAGACAAGGTCACTACCCTCCTAAAACTCACAGTCTGATGGGGAATATGAACCAAGGAGACAAGTAAAAAAAAAAAACAAATTAACTGTCCACCAATGGACAAACAAAGTTGTGATATAGAAATATAATGGAATTTGGTCATAAAAAGGAATGAGGAATGAAAAACTGCTACATGATGCACCATGGGCAAACCTTGAAATCATTATGCTAGGAGAAAGAGGACAGACACAAAGGGTCACTGTGTATGATTAATTTACATGAAATATGAGAACAGGCAAATCCATGGGGACAGAAAGTAGACTAGTGGTTGCCTAGAGCGGGGTGGGGAGGGTGCGGGGCAGAAATGCGAAGTGACTGCTGATGGGTATGGGGTTTTATGTGGGGGTGATGAAAATGTTTTGGACCTAGATAGAGCTGGTGGTTACACAACATCATAAATATACTAAATGCCTCTGAATTGTGTGCTTTAACATCATTAATTTTATTTATGAGAATTTCATCTAGAAAGAAAAAGAAAGAAAGAAAGAAAGAAAGAAAGAAAGAAAGAAAGAAAGAAAGAAAGAAAGAAAAGAAAGAAAGAGAAAGAAAGAAAGAAAGAAAGAAAGAAAGAAAGAAAGAAAGAAAGAAA
>NW_022589716.1:518463-566084 GCF_004348235.1 Phoca vitulina
AAAGAAAGAAAGAAAGAAAGAAAGAAAGAAAGAAAGAAAGAAAGAAAAAGAAAGAGAAAGAAAAAGGAGCAGCACCTGGGGCTCAGTTGGTTAAGCATCTGACTCTTGGTTTCAGCTCAGGTCATGATCTCAGGGTCCTGGGATCCAGCCCCACGTCGGGCTCCATGCTCAGCAGGGAATCTGCTTGAGGATTCTCTCTGTCCCTCCCCCCACTCGTGTGCTCTCTCTTTCTCTCTCTCTCAAATAAATAAATAAATCTTTAAAAAAAGGAAAGGAAACAAATAAAATGATCACAGCATGTGATTACCATCCATTCCTTCATCGCATGTGTACTGAGAACCTACTATATGCCATGAGCTGTGCTAGGCACTTGAGAGCAAGGTTCCTTCTAGGAGAGGTGGGGGGAGATCAAAAATTAAAAGGAAACAAATGGATAAGAGACTTCCAGGTAGTAATGAGTGCTGTGAAGACACTATATGAAGGAACTGTAAGACTAAAAGAGCTACTTTTGAGTAAGTAGTCAAGGAATACCTGTCTAAGAGGTGAGACCTCCTTGAGGGACACCAAGTATCCAGCCAGGCAAAAATCTTACGGGAAAGAGATCTGAGCAAAAGATAATAGCAAATGCAAAGGTCCTGGGGTAGGAACTAGCATGATGTGTTAGAGGAATTCAAAGATACCCAGGGAAGCTGGAGCACAGTGAGTGGGCCTGGGGGTGGGAGGCAGAAGATGAGTTAGTTCAGGGTAGTGAGAAAAGCCAGATCATGCAGAGACTTGTGAGTAAAGAGTTTGGATTTTGTTCTAAGTACAGTGGGATTCACTGAAGCGTTTTAAGTAAGAAAAGGATGTGCTCTAGTTTAAAGCATAGTGCTGGCTGTGGTGTGGAGAATGAATTGGAGGAGGCAAGGGGGCAGGTATAGGCAGAGAAACCATGTAAATGAGACATGATGATGGGAGCAAGAATAAGAATGTTGGTTGTTGGGACACCTGGGTGGCTCAGCCGGTTGAGTGTCTGACTCCTGATTTCAGCTCAGGTCATGATCTCAGTGTTGTGAGTTCAAGCCACAGGTCTGGCTCCACACTCAGTGCCGAGTCTGCTTGAGCTTCTCTCTCTCGCTCTCCATATGCCCCTCCCCATGCTCACACACACTCTCTCTCTCTCTCTGTCTCTCTAAATAAATAAATAAAATCTTTGAAAAAAATGATGTTGGTGGTAGCAATGGAGAAAAGGATGATCATATTGGGGATAAATTTTGAAAGTAGGGCTGGCAGATCTTGTTAATGGGTTGGCTGCAGCCATGAAAAATTAAGGAAGCTTCTAACTTTTTAACATAAGCAACTGGGGTGGATGGTGGGCCAACTATCAAGTCAAGCAATACTAGTGGAGGAAAAGATCTGGGAGATTAATCAAAAGTTTGGTTTTGCGCCTGTTGAGTTTGAGGTGCCTACCAAATGCTCAAGTAAAAATGCCACTGCTAGAAAGAAACAAATAAGGTGATGTGATGGAGACTTATGGGAGAGGGATGGAGAGCAGTCCTCTCTTTATTCTTCCTCAGACTCCAACCTCCTTCCTATGTTGAAGAAAATCCACATCAGATGAGTCTCAGTAGGAAATAAAGTTCTCCTTCCCGCCAAAGAAACAGGAAGTTGAGACATGACTCACTTTCCCAGCTTCCCTTGCAGCTAGGGCACGGCCATGTGACACAGGTTCAACCAGTTAGATGCAGCCAGCTTAGACTAGACAGGCAAAGAAGCAGGTGCCACAGAGAGCCAACTCCGTGGGTGGCTGCAGTGGCAGCCTCCAAGACAGACAACGCAGCTGAGCTTCTACAATAGTAGCCATGATGTTCTCAAGAGCCATTGCTTGTCTTTTTATTTTTTGGCTGTGATTCTCACTGTGAGGCCATCTTTTCTGTTTCTGTGGTTTGCACAAACAAATCCTGAGTGATGGGAAAGAAGAGTTGGGCTTAGAGATAGTACTAACGAAAGAGCCTTTTGACATAGTGATATTTAAGTTGGGTTCTGAAGATTGGAGAAGAGCCAGCCATGGAAAGGACCTGGAAAGGAGTATGCCACCCAAAAGGAACGATGAATGCGAGGCTCTGAGGTGGGAAAAAGCTTAGTGTGGTCCAAGAGCTGGAAGAAGGCCTGTGTGGCTGGGGGTAAGAAGCAACAGAAAGAGATGTGCTAAATGAGGTCGGCTTCCTCAAGGAGCCAAGATTCCAAGCCACCGTGGCCAAGTTCCAAAGCAAAGACCCGGTCCACGCCTCTCTGTAGCCTTTCCCCTCCCCCACCCATGGAACTCCTTCTGCGCTGTTGCCACCGTTGTCATGGTGATAGGCACTGCAGTGCGTTTCACTCACTGTTCAGGCCAGGAAGGAGTTGGCGCGTCTTTGGGAGTCCCTGCCCCTCCCCGTGGAGGCCCCGGGCCAGGCCGAGACAGCAAGCAGGGACAATGCCCGTGTTGATACCCCCAGCTGAGCGGAGCCAGGACACCCGCATAGGGGCTCCAGCATGGCGCGAGGCAGCCAAGGCCATCACGCAGAAGGCGCACCACCTGACCGACCGCTGCGGGCAGGAGGCAGTGACCATGTGGCAACCCAAGGACAGCGTGAGGGACCCACACGTGGCGCGCCATCTCTGCCGCGCTGCCTACATTCTGCCCTGGCGTTTCCGCGTGGAGATGCTCAAGGGCGGTGGCACCTTGGAGAAGCCGCCGCCGGGCGAGGGCGTCACGCTGTGGAAGGGCAAGATGAAGCCCCCCGCCTGGCACGCCCGCCTGCCGCTGCCCATGCACCGCGATGCGCGGGCCCTGCAGACTGCCGAGGTGGTGCACGCGCACGCGCGCGGAGCGCGCCTCACCGCCGCGCGCTTGTGCCGCGCGCAGCACCAGATCAATGGACAGCTGCGGCTGCTGCTTCGCCAGCGGGAGGCTACGGACCGCAGGCTCAGCGAGGTGCGCAAAGGCCTGCTCATTAACCAGCAGAGCTGCAAGCTTCGGGGCTACCGGCCCAAGTCTGAGAAGGTGGGACCATCCTCCCTTCCCTCTCAGAGACCGAGGCCTCAGCTCCCGGATGCTCGGCCTGGGAAAACCCCTCCCCGTAGAGAGAACACCCACCTCCACCCCAGGCCCCAGCTCCCATGGAGTGAGGGCACAAGAAGATGAGGACGCTCCCAAGAGGAGGTGCCTCGATTCCGAGCCCAGAGGGTGAGACCCTCCCGAGGGGATGAGATCCTCAGGCCCCTTGCCCCAAAGAGAGTGTCTATTCCAGTCCCCCAACCAAGGAGAGAAAGTGGGACTCTCAATAATCAGACTAGATGAAATTCTTCCCAAAGGGGAACCACAGCCCTCAGCCCAGGTATGAAATCACCCACCCAGCCCCCAGGCCCAGAAAGTGAGACCCTCCCTAAGACCCTCAATGCCCCAATCCCAGTGAAAACACACCCAAAGCCCCCTGCTGAGGAGAGTGGGTGATGTCCTTGTCCCAACCAATGAAACTCTCTTCAAAATGTTTGTTGTTGTTTTTTTTTTAAGATTTTATTTGAGAGAGAGAGAGCAAGCAGGGGGACAGAGAGGGACAAGCAGACTCTGCACAGAGCATGGAGCCCAATGTGGGGCTCAATCTCAGGACCTTGAGAGCATGACCTGAGCTGAAATCAAGAGTCAGCACTTAACCTACTGAGCCACCCCGGCACCCCTCCTCAAAATGTTTTTTTAAACCCCAAGTCCTCCCCCACAGCCCCAGAAAGTGAGAACCCCTCCCCAGGCCTCATCTGGGGAGAAAAGAACAGGTCCTACCTACGAGTTGAGACCCTCAGACTCCAAGTCCCTGTACCTGAGAACTAAGTCCCCAGCCAGAGAAAAGAGTGAGACTCCTAGTCTCAGCCCTGGTGAAATCCTCCCCCCTAAAGTGAAACTGCAAACCATCACCCCAAAAGTGGGGAACATTTTAGCCTCTCTAAGGAGAAATGAAACCCCCACACACCGGGTGGGATTCCTACTCCCAGCCCCCAAATCCAGATAGTAAGAACCCAAAAAGGCAACCCCTCATCATCCCTATGATGAGTCCCCTGTACTTCTGGCCAGGGAGGGAGGATAAGACCATCACCAAGGAAGGGGGGACCCCCAGCCCCAGAGTGAGAACGACCTTCCCCCAAGTTAAATCACCTTCATCCCATCTCACTGGACTCCTACCTATGAAACAGAGAAGCCCCCAGCCCCACTCTCTAAAGGATAAGACCTCCCCCGCAGTGAGAGCCCCCTCAGAGTGAGGTCCCCAAAGGGTGAGAGCACCCCCAACTCCATTCTCCAAACCCAAAGTTTATGACATTAACAAGCCCTCTACTATACACTGGAAGGAGAAATCTCCCTCCAGCCCCCTCTGGAAGGTGTGAGAGATTCTCTCCTTGTTTTCTAGGTCCCTGACAAAGCTGACTGTATGCTTACCTGGGAGAAGGAGGAGCTAAAGAGCATGAAGAGGAAGATGGAAAAAGATATGGAAAAATCAGAGGCTCTGCTCAAGGTTGAGAATACCTAGGGCCAAGTTAGGAGGGGCGGAGGTGGATCCGAATGGGTGAACTGCTCTAACCTTGGGGACTGTAGCCAAAGCAAACCCTCAAACCACACCCCTGTCCATCCTGCCCTGACACTCACTGTAGTTCCACTTTGTGCAGTGGGAAAACCGAGGCTCTGAGAGATGGAGTTGGGCCCCAAAATAACAACGAACACCCCTTCTGTGCCAAGCCCTGTGTAGTCACTGGGTTAACTTCTTAAAACTCTCCTGTGAAACAGAAACTATGATCCCCTCATTAGAGATGGGGAAACTGAGACTCAGAGAGACACAGACTCACCCAAGGCACAGGGCTAGTCAATGGCAGGGCTGTGGCTTCAGCTCAGGCATCTTTTTGTTTTCCATCTTTACCGAGGTATAACTGACCATTTAAAATTGTATATATTTAACACAACTTGATGATTTGATATATGTATACATTGTGAAATAATCACCATAATCAAAGTAATTAACATATCCATCACATCACATAGTTACCTTTATGTGTGTGTGGAGAGAACACTTAAGATCCAAACTCTTAGCAAATTTCAGTTATAAAATACAGTACTGTTATCTATAGTCACATTGTTCTACATTAGATCTCCAGAACTTAATCATCGTTGCACAACTAAAACTTTGTGCCCCTTGACCAACATCTTACCGTTTCTCCCTCCCCTGCCCCAGGCCCTGGCAACCACCATTCTACACTCTGGCTCTCTGGATTTGCCTATTTTAGGTTCCAAATATAAGTGAGATCTTTCTGCATCTGGCTTATTTCACTTAGCATAATAATGAATCTCCAGGCTCATCTATGTTGTCACAAATGGCAAGGTGTCCTTTTTTAAGGCTGAACAATATTCCATTATATATATTTTATTGTATATGTTTTACATTATATATTACATATCATATATTCTTATTCTATATTATTAATATAATACATAATATATAATTACATAATATTATAACACATATATTATTATCTATTATTATATCATTTATAATGTCATATCATATTATATATTAATATATTCTATAACAATATATTATATGCTTTATACTGTATATTATAACATATGTACTATATAATGTATTCTATATATACTAATATATATTATATACTGCAATATAATACATAATATATAACATGTATTAATATATAATGTATATTATATATTAAGTACCTTTTTAATACATATTATAATTATATTTTATATATTATATATTCCATATATAATATATTTTATATATAAATATAATTATATTATATTTTATATTATATATTATAATTATATAATTTATTATTATAAATTTTATATGGTTTCTATGATATAAAATATATAAAATATAATTTCTATATATCATATTATACATAAATATACAATATATTGTATAAAATAGTACATATTATAATATATTATTTATTATATATAACTATTTTATAATATGTTAAGATATCAGTGTTTTGATTATTAATACATTAATATTATAATAGCATATATATCGCATTTTCTTTATCCACTCACCTGTCAAAAGACACTTATATTGTTTCCATGTCTTGGCTATTGTGGAGAATGCTGAAATGAACATGGAGTGCAGATATCTCTTTGAGACCCTGATCTTTTTTGGATATATACCAGGAAGTGCCAGAACTACCTTATGATTCAGGTCAGGTCTTGAGCCTAGCTCTTTACACTGTGATATGTGCTCAATCTTTGTCAGCTCCAGCCAGAGATGGTCTGTCACTACATCCTTTGCTCTTACAACAAGAATTTCTTTATGAGGGCACTAATGGAGATGAGAGAGCAGCCAGGTTTGATGGAGCCTTTGGAACTGGTTAAAGTTAGCTGGTACCCTGTGTGTGCTTTTGACTCATCTATTTGACAAATATTAATCCAGTACCCTGGTGTCTGGGCACCATGCTTGGCATTAGGGACAAACAGTGAAGAGGACAGAGCTGGCCTTGCCCTCACAGACTTCACATTATAAGGACATTCAAATAAGAGACAGATCAGGGTAGTGGGTGAGGATGGGGGAGGAAATTTAGGAGCTGGCGCACCACTGTCCGTGGTTCAGAACCTTCCTTGTGCTCATCCCACCAAACCCCCAGGCCACGGTCATATTCCTTTAAATCTGGTGAGTCCTGAAAAATCCTTCAAGAAAGTCTGAAACAGACAGGGGAGAAGACCCTGAGGGTGGCCCCAGTAGGGAAGGGTTTGCAAGAGAGAAAGGGGAATGGAGAGATGGGGAAAAAACAGACATAGATGGAAACTGAGAATGGCCACTGGAGAAAAATGCTTACAACCAAACAGATGTGTTTCAGCTTGAGATTGTGAATGCAAATTGGCACTCAGAACTTTCCCAGGGATCTTACCATGTGTCTCTAGAAGGCTTGTTGTCCCACTGGGTAAGTTATTTCATACTTTCTCTTCCTTCAAACCTCTCCAGATCTCTGCTTTCCTCATTCTCAGTGAATGACCCCAATGCATGGAAGCCACTGAAGGGAACCTTTCTTATTATTCCCTGCCAATGTTATAATTCCACCTACCTCTGCACCCACCTTCTCCCCATTCTCCTGCATCACCAATATTTCCATCTTTACTGGATTATCCTCACCAGTGAACAAATGGAGAATTATTCTCTAATGGGTACAGATCTGTTTGGGATGATGAAAAAGTTCTGGAAATGGATAGTGGTGGTGGTTGCACAACATTAATACCCCTGAACTCTACACTTAAAATTGTTAAAATGGCAAATTTTGTTATGTCTATTTTATCACCAAAAATAACCCCTCTGGATCCCATGCTCCCCTCCAGATAATCTCCATTTCTCTGGTCCTCTCACTAGCCCATCTTCTCTGCACATATTGACCCCATCACTTCTTTTGGGCAGGAACCGGATCAGTTTTCCCCACTGCATTCCCCACTCCCTGATACATTGCCCAGCACACAGGAGGGGCTTGATGAATATTTGAATGAATGAATGAATGAATGAATGAATGAATGAATGACTTTTTTAAATCTACTTTTACTCAAATGGATGAACCCCAAAGAGATTATATACAGCAGAAGAAGCTAGACATAGGATACACACTGTGTGATTCCATTTATATGAAGTTCTAGATGTCAAAAGCATTTTCTTGAAGAGCCAGGTAGTAAATATTTTAGGCTTTGTGCAAGATGCAGTCTCTGTTACAATTGCTCAATTAGGCCAGTGTAGCACAAAAGAGCCAGAGACAATATGCACATGAATGAGCATGACGGTATTCCAGTAAAGCTTTAGTTACAAAAAGAGGCAGCCAGTCCATAGGCTGTAGTTTATGGACACCTTAAAGTACAGGCAAAACTAATCTGCAAGGCAGCTTAGTAGGGAGGAGGGAAGGGGCACCAGGGATATTTTTGGGGTGATGGAAATATCCTATATTTTGATGAGGGTGGTATTTATATATGGATATATATATATTTATATATTGTCCATATATATTATGCATTTATATATTATGTATTTGTAATATATATTTGTAATACATAATATATAAATGCATAATATATTATAAATATATATAAATACATTATAAATACATAATGTATTATAAATACATAATAAATACATAAAAATACACAATATATACAATATATATAATATACATCCATATATAAATACATAATAAATATATATACATTTATATATGGATATATATACACACACAAAAGACTTGTTTTAATATATGGATATATATATATGGATTTATATGGATATATATACAAAAAACTTGTTTTAATATAACTTTCAAATAACTGCAAGTATCAAAGAAATGCAATATGCTTCATTTTATAATGGTGGAAGTAGGGTTTGGATGGGAGTAGGAGTTCAGATGAGATAGATGTTGGTGGGGGAGACACTCTGAGGACAGCAGAGGGCTCCTGATACTACTAAGAGCAGAGGAGGAGAGACCCTGAGGCTAGGGGAAGGGATCAGCCCTGAATGCAGCTGAGGAGCAAAGGACTGGTACAGGAAGACTATTGGTGTAGGTTCAGGCTACACCTCTCCTCTTTACAGGTGGAACAATTGAAGGGAGGTGGGGTTTTCTTGCAATGCCAGAGCAAAGCCAGGCACAGAATGCAAAAGAAAATGACACCCAGAACAAGGAAGCTACCACCAGTCCCTTCTGCTCCTCCCCTCTCCACCCAGGAATCATTGAACGCTTCTGGACAGGGGGAGCGGTGTGGGAAGTGTCTGAGCTTCCACCTAGAAATCAATTCTTTCTGCCAGGAACCAGAACTGGACAGGGTCAGTTCGGAGGTGGAAAAGTTTTGCAGCCAGCAGCAGAGAAATCGCTTCCAGCCGCCTCTCCCAATCTCCCCACTCACACTCTGCCTTTTTCTCTGCCCCTCTCTGCTTCCTTGCCCCCAGGCCCTGGCGTCCTGCCATGACACTCTGGCCTTCTGCTGTAAGGAGAGGCTCCAAGCTGTGGACTTAATGAACCAGCCACTGGATAAGGTTCTGGAGCAGGCTGGCCGCCACTCCTGGGTGAACCTCTCCCGCGTCCCTTCCCCGCGCACTCAGGGCCAGAAAACGCCTCCCCCAGACCCTGTGGGCACCTATACCCCAGGTAAGCCCCCACAGAAAGGAGCCCACTATTGTAGGTACTCTTGGGTGCCCACTCCGCCTCCACTTCTCAGCCCCTGCCTTCCCTGGGGAATTCCACCCCCTCCCCCCAGACCAAGTGAGAGGGCTGAGAGCCCATCTCCACTGAGGCCACGTTCTTAATTAGCTCTTTCCCTGGCACACTCCTGCTTCCCACACTCCTGCGGGCAAGCACTCCTTCAGTCAATCTGCGACACTACTTATACCAACTCCACCAACAGCCTCTCCCCTGGACTTGCTCCAAGTCCTTCAATAAACCCCCTCGCCCAGGGGCCAACACAACCTGAGAATAGAGAGGGAGACTCAGACAGCCAGGATCGGGAAAAGGAGGCCCTGGGTCTCCACGCGTGACCCCACCCCGCCCGCAGAGTGCGCCACGGCGCTGTACGAAGCCAAGCGACTGTTGATGGAGTCCAAGGACACCTTGCTAGAAATGACAAAGAACGAGGAGGACGTCCGGGAGCAACAACAAGAGATAAGCGATCGCGTGTGCGCCTCGCTGGCGCAGAAGATGCGTGAGACCTTGGAGCTGAAGGTGGGCGCGGCAGGGGCGACTCCTAGTTGGTGGCGGGAGGCTCGGGTGGACTAGAGCTGACTACGGAGATGGGGACGCGGCAGCAGAGGAGCCCGGAAGTCAGTGTGATCCCTCTGTGCTCCCACCCACCCAGGAAAGAATGAATATGACCTTAGGACTAATGAGGGGAACTATCCATCGGTGCACGAAATTCAACCAGGAAATGTACATCACTCGTGGCCTCATCAAGGTGTGCTGTGGCGCAAGAGTGTGAGGGGGTGGGGCCAGGGTTGTCCGCCTAGCCTGGGCCTCACTGCTCAGCACACCGCACTCCGCCAGGGTCCTCTGTCAAAACGTCACCTGGAGACTCGAGAGAAACTGGATAGACCTCTGGTTCGAGTGTATCAGAGACACGTGGGCACCCAACTCCCCGAAGCCTCCCGCCTCGCCCAGGTATGCCCCTCGGTGGCCCCTTCCGCGCCTTCCCGTCCTCTCTAGTCGCAGCCCCATCCCGGTAACACCGCTTCCTCAAGCACACCTGACCCAGGTCTGCCAGTCCTTCAACTCCCATCCAGAAGGAGGCCCTCCGGTACCCACACCTGTCTCAAAAAAGTCCCCTCAACCTCTACCCTCCTCACCCCCCTCATGATACGGTACGGCCCTCTTTCAACCTAGCTCCTTCATGCACTCCTTGCCCAGATGCTCTCCCACATCCCAGGTCCTCCAGGTGCGTACCGCCCCCCGCCCGCAGCCCCGCCTTGTCGCAGCTTCTCTTTCAAGCGCGTGTTGCCCCCAATCTCTGCGAGTCCCGCCTCTCCTCCCGGGCTCCCTCCTGTGCTCCTTCCCAGGCTGGGACCTTCCGCAAGCACACGTGGCCCAGGTGTGCCCCTCCCCTTCCGAGGTCCGCCCCTTCTTAAAGGTATGCTCTTTTCACACACACACCTGGCCCAGGCGTGTTAGGCCGCCCCAGACAGTGCCCCGCGGCCCTTGCTCCGGCTCGCCCGGCCCGCAGCACGGTCCCGCCCCCTCCCCAGGGCACTGACAAGCTGCAGCGCCACATCTCGCACGTGGAAAAAAACCTGAAGGAGCTGCTCGCCACGCACAAGAACCTCACCGGGAGCCTCAACTGCAAGAAGATCGGGTATGAAGTGGACTACAATGTAGTGCGCCTGCGCCTTCGCCAGCGGCACCCGCACATGTGCTACGAGCAGGCGCAGCGCCTGGTCAAAGACTGGGACCCGCGCACGCCGCCGCGCGTCGAGTCGGATGCTGCCACAAAGTGACAGACTCGCCCCCTGCCCCAGCCTTCCGGCCCAGTTCTGGCTGGACCTGCTGAGCAGAGACTGACCGCTCAATGGCTCTCCCCCTCGCCTGACCTACCCTCCCTCGAAGCATCCTCTAGAACTATAATTAAAAACGGCAATAATTACCATTTATTAAGCACCTACTGTATATCAATCACTTACCCTACAACACTTTATGGGCAGTGTATCCTGGGACTTAACAGGCTGGACCTGGGCTCCAGATTTCTGGGGTTCAAATCCCAGCTCCCCAGTTTCAACAGTGTCGCCTTGGGCAAGTCACTGTCCCTCTCCGGCCGCAGTGTCTTCACCTGTAAAATGGAAGTATTACAGCACCCACTTCAAAGGCTTGTCATAAGGATAGTGTGTAATGGTGTAGAATGGTGACTGCCCAATGTTACACAGCTAGTAAGCAGAAGAGCTAAAATGTTAATCCCTGCATCTAAAGCCTGCACTTGGAGCAAAACTTGAAGCTCCCCTCACTCCTCCCCTCTTAGATGAATGTACATTCCCAGCCCACTGGCTGCCGTTATTAACATTACGCACGCGCGCGCGCGCACACACACACGAGTTATAGAACATAACTACCACAAATAATGAGAATCAACTGTATTCGCAAAGGTGTAGACAAGATAGAAAAAAAACTCAATGGATAGCACAGTACCAAGGTGCTGGTAATTGTGGAGAGCCACCCTTGCCACTCCTAAATCTGAAAGGACAAGGTAGTCAAAAGCAGCCAGCCTTGCAGTGCTGCCGTGTGGATGCTGGGGGAATAAATGTCCCTACCCTCCTCTCTCCATTGGCCAGGGTTCCCTATTTGTTGAAGCCCAAGAGAAAGGGCACCTGTGTGTGCAGTTCATATATCCTTTAGGGCACAGAGCTGCCACCACCCTGTTGATTTTGAGCCTCTTGCAGATCCTTCCTGGGGCTGGAAATTGTTCTTTCCCCTGCATCTTTGTCCATTCATCAAGCCTCAAAACTTTGCATAGGAATGCAAGTACTCCTTTTGCACACAAAGCCTTACACCCTCGGTTGCAATCTGCCACCCTCATCCTTGTTGACACAGCCCCATCTTGTCACCTCTGCTCACCCCATATTCCCCAACAGTGATTGCATAATCCCCTCCATTGCCTCGGAGCTGAGATTTCAGCTGCTGCTCTGGGTCACATCATGAGCACCTTTTAAGCCTCTCAGTGACACCATAAGGTGTGTGTCATCGTCCCATGGTATTAAGGAGTGCACTTGTTATGATGAGCACTGGGTGTTGTATGTAAGTGATGAATCACTAAATTCTCCTCCTGAAACCCATATTACACTATATGTTAACTAAAATTTAAATTAAACTTGAAACAAAAAATAAAATAAATTATAAAATAAAATGGGAATGAAAAACATCATCCCTTTAAAAAAAAAGGGAACTAAAACAGCAGTTTTCATCCAAAAGAGGTTGGATGAAATCAGTTCTCAACCAGAAGCGATTCTGCCCCCGACCAAGGGATATTTGGCAATTTCTGGAGGCATTTTTGGTTGTCACAACTAAGGATAGGGGGTAGGGGGTAGGGGATGCTGCTAAGTATCCTGCAGTGCCCAGGGCAGTCCCCACTATGACAAATAATAACTTGGCTGAAAATAGTCAATTGTGTCAAGGTTAAGAAACTCTGGACTAAACTAAGTGCTTCTCAGAGTCATCTTCAAAGTCAAAAAAACTTTTAACAGCTTTATTGAAGTATGATCAACAAATAAAAATTGCATATGTTTAACAAGTACCACTTAATGTTTGATATATGTATACATGGTGAAATGATCATCACAATCAGTCTAATTAACATATCCATCACCCCACACTTAGCTACCGTTTTCTTCTTTTTTTGTATGTGGTGAGAACACTTAAGATATACCCTCTTTGAAAATTTCCAGTATACAGTATAATAGTTAATTATAGTCGCCATGCTATGCATTAGATATCCAGAACTTATTCATCTTGCATAACTAAAAGCTTGCATCCTTTGATCAACATCTCCTCCACGTCCCCCTTCTCCCAGTCCCTGGCAACTACCATTCTACTCTCTGCTTCTATGAGTTTGTGAAGCCAAAAATTCTTGAGCAAATCACAGGAGGAAATACAAGATGTTGAGAGTGGTTTTTCAATCCATCCTTCTTTCCATGTAGGGTGAGACCCCAGAGTCCCATCATAAATACATCTACCTCAAACTCCAGGACCTCTGGATAATGCACAGTTTTCTCCATTAGGTCTAAATGTAGTGGTTCATGGTCTTGTGGTCAGCAAACCAAACAGTAAATTATCTGCCCCATACACATCAAATAAACAGTGATGGGATTCAAACAAGAGAGTGGGGATTTAAAAACCCCCATTATGAAATGGGGAGAAGAGTTGACACGGATCAGCCCGTGGTCGTTAGCAAATGACAAATCCTTCTGTGCAGAATATTAAAGAATTCTTTCTCTGGGAAGAGAATAAGCTCCTTTTCTTCAAGAAAAATTTGGGATGTTGTTTAAGGGCACATACAACTTTTAGATAACTCAGGCTTGGAGATGTAATACACAGTACAGTAATGACAGAAAACAAAACTATATTATAAATATCAAACTTGCTAAGAGAATAAATCTTCACTGTTCTCACCACTAGAAGAAATGATAACTTTGTGATGTGACAGTGATTAGCCAATGCGAATTGGTTAGCCAATCACATTGCAACATAAATATATCAAACCAATATATGTCAATTATATCTCAATTTTTAATGGTAAAAAGAAAAACTCAGGAATAAATTTGAGAGCTGAGAATTTTTTTTAACTTACAAGAGAGTCTCACCTTCAGAGAATCAACTTGTTCAGTATTCTAATTGGTGGGAGAAAATAGCAGTTCTTCAGTGTGGTTATATGTAGGGATCAGCATTGCAAAAATTTCAGCAATATACAGTTTTCTTTTAAGGAGTCAGCAACATATGGTTGTATTAGTTATCTTTGCTATGTAACAAATTACCCCAAAAATCAGTGGCTTGAAATAACATTATCCCTCAGTCTTCTGTCATAGGGTCTCTCACAAAGCTGAAGGCAAGATGTCAGCTGGGGCTCTGGTCTCATCTGAAAGCTCTACTGGGGGAGGCTCTGCTTCCAGACTTACTCACCAGGTTATGACAAGATTCAGTTCCTCACAGGCTGTTGGCCACATGGGCCTTTCCAATATAGCAACTTACATCCTCAGAGTGTGAAAAATAAGGCAAATGAGACAAGTCAGAGACAGCAAAAGTCACAGTCTTTTTGTAACCTGATCTCAGAAGTGACATCCCATCACTTTCACCATATTCTATTCATTAAAAGTCACTAGGTCCAGCCCAAACTGAAGGTGAGCAGGTTACACAAGGAAGTGACTACCAGGAGGTGAGGACTCTTGCCAGCAATGTCAGAAGCTGCCTACCACAGGGCCCAATATTTAATCCATTCGAGGATTGTTAAGCAAAACTATGGAACAGTTTAGGAAAAGACAAGGTGCAGTTCTGGGGTGGTTTTCTCAGGATGCAAGGCATTTTTCTGACTATGACATGATGTGCATATTTAGCCATGATGGAAATTTGGATAAGCTACAGATAGATTGGAAGTTCCACTTTCCCGCTTCACTCTTTTCTTTTGGAGAAATTTCTTTGTCTACTGTCCTCCATGATTTCTTGCTTTGCCTCAATAAGGGTCTTTCTTGTTCATTTTTCTCCAAAAATACATTTTAGGTGGACATAAGAAGTGGAACCTTGAGGAAGGAGGGTGCAGATCTCAAAGTTTACTTCCTGCCAGTATCAACTTAGAGCCAGAGGTGTTTTGGGATTTGAACAATCATAGGCTTTTTGACAGAAGCCACACTTGTAATTTTTTCAATATTTGGATTTTTCCAAAAAGTTAGTAGACTTTCAGTCTATTGATTTTTGGTCAGTTCTATCTGTGATAAATAACCATAGCCAACAAGTTCATCCAAATATACTTAATACGCCTAAAAATTCTAGATGGGCTCTCCTTCTCTCTCTCTTTCTCTCTCCCTCTCTCATAGCAAACTCTCCTTCAGCAGAGCTTTCTCTCTTACATCCCCAATGTTGGCAACAATCACCACCATCTAGCTCCAAAACATTTTATCACCCCAAAATAAAACCGCATGCCCGTTAAGCAGTCACTCCCATCCCCCTCCTCCAGCCCCTGGCAACCAAAAATCTACTTTCTCTTTCTATGGATTTGCCTATTCTGGACATTTCATGTAAAAGAAATCATACAATATGAGACCTCTTGTGTCTGGCTTCTTTCGCTCAGCATGTTTTCTCCTTCTCTTTCTGCTTGCACACTGGCTGGCCATTCTGAGTCTGTCTTTCGTTTTTACAGGACTGTGCTGACAACAGCAAGAAGCAGTCAACACCCTCCAACATTCTAAATTTTTTAAACCATTTCCTCTAGAGCTACAGGCTCTGCCCACACTGTAATTAACAGCCTTATCAAGTTTTATCATAGCAAAACATGAGTTACCAGCTTTCCAGCATGTACCCATGTGTCCTCACCACTTCTTGCTAAGCCAGATTGTCTCATTGTGACATTTGAGCCAGATCATTCTGTGCATTATGGGGCTATCCTGTGTATTATAGGATATATAGCAGCAACCTTGGCTCAGTAGATGCCAGTAACATCTCCCCCCAACTCTAGACAACCTAAAATGTTTCCAGACTTTGCCAAATGTCTTGGGGGAAGGGGTAGAATTGCAGAATCATCCCCGATTGAAAATCACTACACTAAGCCAATGTCATATATTTGCAGTTCTGGTACTAAATTTGCAGTCTCTTGGTACTAGATTCCATGTTTGTTACGATATAGATGTTATTTTTAAACCACATAAGCCCAGTAAAATGGAATAGCAAGGTAAAATTCCAGGTAGACACTCTAGCCTGGAGTAAGGATGGGAGCTTCATGATTATCTTGCTAAAGCTTTCACCTTGTATTCCACCTTGTGCCCCTCCTCACACCTGTGGCCAGCAGACATAAAAAGAGGGAAGAAGGAAAGGGCATGCTTCTCCCCTTTAAGGGCATGACCTAAAAGTTGTACGTACAAGTTCCGTTCATTCATAGCGGCCACTACTTACTCATATGGCCACCCTTAGCTTCAAAGGAGCCTCGGAGATGTAATCTGTTCTTGATGATCATATAGCCAGCTCAAGTTTATATTACTCCACAATCAGATGGGGTATGGATTTAGGGGGAAACTTGAAGTTTTTGTGACACTCTCCAGCCATCAACAAAGGTTTGCTTGAGGCTGAAGCTCTTGAATGAATGCTTGAAAGATGGAATAAACAGTTGGGTGATCAGAATAACCACGGTTGGAATAGGGGCAAGCATCTCAGTCCTCACAAAGTTGTTAGTCCATGGAATTCTGTGGAGCATGGTGAAGAACTTTCTAGAACCCGGAAGGAGATGAAAGGCAAAGGGGCCAATCATTTCATTTTATAAGTAGAGATGCTGAGACCCAGAAAGGAGAAGCAATTCAATTTAGGTCTCAAACTGTGCTTGTAGCAGGTTAGGGCTAGAGTTGAGGTTCCCCAAATCCCTGCTGAAAGCTCTCTTCAAAACCTCATTCATTCTGTAAAGCTGTGGTCTGAAGAATTAAACCCGAGGCTGTGGTTTTGACATGTACAAAGCAGGACACCACTAGATCCTTGAGAAGGAGGATCTGAGCTGAGGATGGGTTGGAAGGTTATGGAGAATCCAGAGAGGCTAGGTGTGGCTATAGAACAATATTTTGGCTAATGAAATGTAAGTAGAAATGACATGTGCAATATCCTTCATTCCCTAAAAGGAAAGGAAGACACTCTCCCCTTCACCTTTCCTCTTTCCTGCAAACTGGAATGTAGGATGTGATGATGGGAGCTGGAGCAGCCATTTGGGGCCACAAGATGAAAGCTGCATATTGAGGGAAGCCTAGCAACAAAATAGAGTGAGTTTGGTTCCCTGATTGCTGAGTCTCTGTTCCAGCTCTGAACCATCGACTTCTATTTTTTACCTGAACGAAAAAAAAAATTGCCTTTTATTTCTTAAGCCAGTTATAACACCCACACTTTTTTCTAAATAATATATTTTTTTTAAAAATATATGATTCCATGGGATGCCTGGGTGGCTCAGCCCGTTAAGCATCTGCCTTCAGCTCAGGTCATGATCCCAGGGTCCTGGGATGGAGTCGCACATCAGGCTCCTTGCTCAGCGGGGAACCTGCTTCTCCCTCTGCCTGCCACTCCCCCTGCTTGTGTTCTCTCTCTCTCTCTCTCTCTCTCTGACAAATAAATAAAATCTTTTTTAAAAAAAGATATATGATTCCTTTTGGTTCCTACTTCGTGCCAGAATGAGAAGTGCAGGGCCCCCTGTGTCTCTTTCTTCCAGAGACATAACCATCCACCACTGAGCAGCTACCTGCTCCCACCTCCCCCAGTTCATCACCTGAGTTGCTTACCAACTCGACCCTTAACATGTCCCTGCAAATCATCCTATCTCCATTTGGTGATAACTAGCATGGGACTTAATGATCCCTGTTTTCTGGGGTAAGCTCTGAGTGTCAGGTAGCCTGGAAATAGTAGACCCATCTTGCTCTGAGAAGCCCCTGAATAATTCTCCAGCCTTACCCTTCTTCCTTTTATGCTGCAAAAAGTAGTAAAGAACATGGACACTGGGGTCAGATATCAGTTCAAACCCTGGAGCAGCCAAGCATTCACTAAGAAACCTTGGCCAACTTATTTAACCTCTCCATGCCTATTTCCCCAACATACGAAACTGGTCAGAGTAACAGTTCTTACTTCACAGGGCTATGAGAATTCAATGAGATGATATATTTAAAGTGCTTAGGATAGTGCCTGGGACACAGTGAGCACTCCATAAAACAGGACAAATTTTGATCTGAGTAATCAGAAGTGTTATAAAGGAGAGGAGCAGGGCACCTGGGTGGCTCAGTCAGTTAAACATCTGACTCTTGATTTCTGCTAAGGTCGTGATCTCAGGGTCATGAGATCCAGCCCCATAGGAGGCTCCACGCTGAGTATGAAGCCTGCTTGGGATTCTCTCCCTCTCTCTCCCTCTGTCCCTCCCCACCCACTCATGCTCCCTCTCTCTTTAAAAAAAAAAAAAAGAGAGAGAGAGAGGAGCAAGGTGTAATGTGTGCATAAAACTAAGGGGATCTTACCTACAAGAGAGAAGGCAGGTCAGGAAAGGCTGCCCTAAAGAAGCTGACATTAAAGCTGTCACCTGAAATATGAACAAGAATCAGTCCAGTTTTAAAAAGGAGAGTAGGAAAGAATGTTTAAGAAAAATGAACAGTCTGGGCAAAGGTCCTGGGGCAAGAAAGAAAGTATATGAAATAACAAGTGTTGGCAAGGATGTCGAGAAAGGGGAACCCTCATGTACTGTTGATGGAAATAAAATTTGGTGCAGCCACTATGGAGAACAGTACAGAAGTTCCTCAAAAAATAAAAATACAACTACCATACAATCCAGCAATTCCACTTCTAGGTATTTATCTGAAGAAAATGAAAATAATAATTAAAAAAAAAAGATACATGTGCCCCTACATTCATTGCAACACTATTTACAATAGCCACGATACGGGAAGCAACCTAAGTGTCCATCGGTAGATGGATAAAGAAAATGTGGTATATACACATACACACAATGGAATATTACTCAGCCATAAAAAAAGAATGAAATCTTGCTATTTGTGACAATATGCATGAACCTAGAAGGTATTATCCTAAGGGAAATGAATCAGACAGAGAAAGACAAGCACTGTATGATTTCACTTATGTGTGGAATCTAAAAAACAAAACAAATGAACAAACAAAACAAAATAGAAACAGACTCATAAATGCAGATAACAAACTGGTGATTGCCAGTGGGGAAAGGGATGAAGGACGTGGGTGAAACAGGTGAAGGGGATTAAGATAAGTAAGTCCGAAGGATGTAATGTAAGGAAGATAGGGAAAATAGTCAATAATATTGTAATAACTGTGTAGTGACAGATGGTTAACTAAACCTATCATAGTGGTTATTTCGTAATGTATAAAAATATCAAATCAGTATGTGCTACCCCTGGAACTAATATCATATTGTATATCAAAAAAATTAGACTTCAAGACAAGTTTACCAACAAAGATCTGACATTTTATGAGACAGAGAAGAAAGGAGGCAGGGAGGGAGCGAGGGAGGGAGTAAGAAAATGGTACATTTGGGAAGCTGAAAAATATTTTTAGGATGGTGGTGGATGGGGCTGGAGAAGTGGCCAGGGACCCAATGTGGCAGATCAGATTCTGATTTGGATGTGGTTCAAATGCCTCCTCCCTTGTACGAATTTAGTGTAGGACCTCCCTCTTCTGCATGTGCCTTATTGTTTTCCTCACATGCTCTCTGTTGGAAAGTTCCTTTCTTCCATTAAAGAGGGCACGCGTGGTGATGAGCACTGGGTGTTATACGCAAATAATGAATCATTGAACATTACATCAAAAACTAATGATGTATTATAGGTTGGCTAGTTGAACATAATTTAAAAATTAAAAAATAAAATAAAGAATCTTATTAGCGGCTAAAATTAGCAACCCAAGAAACAATAGGTGTTGGTGAGGATGCAGAGAAAGGGGAACCCTCTTACACTGCTGGTGGGAATGCAAGCTGGTGCAGCCACTCTGGAAAATAGTATGGAGGTTTCTCAAAAAGTTAAAAATAGAGCTACCCTATGACCCAGGAATTGTACTACTAGGTATTTACCCAAAGGATACAAAAATACAGATTCAAAGGGATACAGGCACCCTAATGCTCATAGCAGCATTATCAAAAATAGACAAACTATGGAGAGAGCCCAAATGTCCATTGACTGATGAATGGATAAAGAAGATGTGGTATATATATCATATATGTATGTGTGTGTGTGTGTGTGTGTGTGTGTGTATACAATGAAATATTACTCAGCCATCAAAAAGAATGAAATCTTGCCATTTGCAACGACGTGGATGGAACTAGAGGGTATATGCTTAGTGAAATAAGTCAGTCAGAGAATGACAAATACCTATGATCTCATTCATATGTGGAATTTAAGAAAGAAACAGATGAACATACGGGAAGGGCGAAAAGAAAAAGGAGAGAAGGAAACAAACCACAAGAGACTTTTAACAATAGAAAACAAACTGAGGGTTACTGGAGAGGAGGCAGGTGGGGAGTGGGCTGGATGGGTGATGGGTATTAGGAGGGCACTTGTTATGATGAC
Organism: Phoca vitulina; assembly: GCF_004348235.1. NCBI lineage: Eukaryota > Metazoa > Chordata > Mammalia > Carnivora > Phocidae > Phoca > Phoca vitulina. The sequence continues at coordinate 538,755 of NW_022589716.1, forward strand.
CACTGGGTGTTGTATGTAAGTGAAGAATCACTGAATTCTACTCCAGAAACCAATATTGCAATGTATATTAAATAAATTAAATTTAAAAAAAAAAATCTCATTAGCACTGATGAAAAATTCTGCAATCCATCAGTATACTTGAGGGCTCAAGTACTGTCGGGATCAGCAGTCCTGAGGACCCAATCTTTATCAACAGACTTCTAAAGAGGTTCACTGCCTCCAGGACACTTACAAAGCACCTGGTCTAATGCTTTATGAATTGGGAAAAGACTCCTCTGGGTTTGCTTTGAGTGATCTTGGAGGAACTGATCTTATGCTAAGATCAAGTGTTCTCATTGATTCTCTACCCAAGCCACTCTTTCTCACTCCCCACACTCCATCTCACACCTCTCCCCAGAAGACACCCACTCAAGCACGTCCCTTCCTCAGGGAAGCCTTTCCAGATTCCTTAGTAGTCCTGGTTGGCCTCAGGTTCTCCTAGAACCATATACTACTCTCCTTCAGCATGCTTATCTTAATGAATCATATATTCATTAGTGTGATTGTTTTCCAGGTATCCCCTGCTTTTCAAAAGTTCACGTTATACCATCTCACTCTTAGGAAAGACCTACATCAGTACCTGTTTTTGCTAACTAAAGGGAATTTGAAGAAGATTTCTGCTTTTATGAAAAAAGGGTGAAAAGTGAAAATAGCATTCAGCATTTGTTTTGTGGGGAGTGGTTACAGAGGCAGCACACACCCCAAGCAGCGAGAGTGTCCCCACCAAGCTCCTTCCCTGGGGACTGCTCTCAGCATCTCTGCATCCAGCCACCAGAGCTTTGCACCGTGTCTGTGAGCATCTGTGCCTTATCTCAATTTATTGTGTGCATGCATTAGCAAGACGTGCCCTAAGGTATCAGAAAAGCCTAAGAGAGGTTATTTTGGGGGTCCTAAGAACACTCAAAAATTTTTCCATACAAATTAATAGTAACTGCTTCTTCATTGTATGCCTTTTGGGCTCAAGAAAGGTTTCATAGGCGTGCTCCACTTTGGGAGACTGGGAGACACCTGCTAATGACTGTCTCCACTGAGTAAATGTAAAATCCAGCACAGCATGGACAGTATCTCAATTTTCTCCATTATATTCACCATGCTTGACATAGTAGACAGTTAATAAATGCAGCAGGAAGGAGAGAAGGAGGGGAGTGAGGGGAGGAGGAAGTCCTACCTAAAAATGCCCCACCCCCAGTGTGGGAGGAAAAAAAACACTTTCTGTGTAACACCATTAAGCCTTCCCCCAGCTGGAAACGCTCCACGTCTTGTCCACAATCAGGAGACCGTCACAAGGTCAGCATTTGGAAAATCTTATTTCACACAGACATTTTCCACTTATTATGGGAAGGCCCCCCAGAGGGCCTTGATATCTCACCAACAGATTCCCCCTTGAGATTCAAGATGTCTTATCAATTGATATGTAGCTGACCGCATCAGGACCTCAGCTCTGTGAGAAATGGCTCTGTGAGGGCAATCCTATCATAGTCCCTCTTCCAACAGTAGATTTCCACGTACTTGCTGGGATTCTCTCCCACTCATTCCTTCCCAGGTCTTTCCTCACCCATTTCTGAACACAAAAACATGTTTGTTCTCTCCATGGCAAGAGTAACCACAATTGCAAATTCTGCTTGTCACGGCAGTAATACATTATAATTATTCTTTTATCTGCATCTCGTGTCTTATTAATAACACAACTTATAGCCATCATTAATTGCTATTAAGTCATTGCATCCCACAGTAGTGTGAACCAGGCCTCTTCCCAGCAGACTTGGCTCAGCCCATTGATAGTATTGATTTGCGGCCACCTCCTTCCCCTCTCCTTTGCTCCACCCTCATTATGAAAAAGACATACAGTGCACACATCATGAAGCTTCCAAAACACCAACTGGCTGACCGGAGTCCATCTCCTCGTGTACAGTGAATGGCAGGTGTCCCGGAGTGTGTCAGAGGCTTGTGCAGGTCTCACACCAGCTAGTGGAGATCAGTTAGGAATCTGCAGCCACTATCCAGGTCCTGGATATCAGCCGTCTCAACTAGGAAGTGATATTGGAAAGAAAGAGATGAATCCAGGAGGTATTCAGGAAGTAAAATTGGGTGTTTTCTAAATAACAGACACTTTTTTAAGTGCTTTGAGTATATTAACTCCTTACAACATTCAAGCAAGATGGACATTACTGTCTCTTTTTTACAGATGTGGAAACTGAGAGTCCAAGAGGTTATATTATCTGTCACTAGGTCAGGCATCCAACACAGTCTGATTCTGAAGCCTGTGTGTTTTACCGTTATGCTATTGTAACTCCGGCTCAATTATCTGCTTGCTATAAAGTGAAGATTGCCCACTTATTTGCAGCCCCTCTACCTGCACCACCTTACACACATACACACTCATACACACATACACCCACATCTACATCAAATTGGCAGGGTTGGGAGCAACTGAGACATGTAGATACCCACGGGGTGGACCAGACCAGAGAAATTGGCCATACACAGTGGGCTCACTTAATCAAGGTCAGAGAGAGAACTGTTTTTGTCACCCTGAACAGTTTGGGCTAGTTCATTTATCCTGCTAAGCTTACGTGATCTTCTCAGGCTGGACTTGGGGAAGTAGTCAAGCCCTTCTCTCATTTCTTTTTCATTGATCTGACCCTTGAATCATGAAGGAAGGAAAATAAGAGGCCTCAGAAGTCTGAGAGAGCTGCCTTCTGAGTCCAACTTACTCAACTTTTCTAAGCCTCAGTTTTCTCCATGCAATTTCAAAGTTGTCAGGATTGGGGTTCCCATTCTGCAAATGCTCCAAGTGGGTGCCTGAGAAATGACAGCTGCACATCTGTGCTCCCCATTGTATTACAAGCTCAGTGACTCACAAAACTTTGATACGTTCGGGGAGGGAAGGAGTGCTTGGAGCACATGGGCGTCTTCCCAGACTGTGGCCAACAAAATCCTGCATGATGAGATGCCAGGCTCATCTTGTCAGGTGCTCTGGGGTTGTTTACCCCTCGAGGGAGGCTGTGATGACAAGAAGTTTCCAAGTCTTTGAGCAACACCACCTTCTTTCAACACCAGGAGATCTCACAGCTGCAGCCCTGACACAGGCAAAGTGGGACCCAGAGGTCAGGACCTGAGGGTCAAATGGAACCGTGGGCTAGTTGAGAATAAAGGGTTGCTAGAGGAGGGGGCATGGGAGATGGGGCAATTGGGTGACGGGCATTAAGGAGGGCACTTGATGTAATGAGCACTGGGTATTATACGGAAGTGCTGAATCACTATGTCGTACACCTGAAACTAATATTACACTGTATGCTAACTAACTGGAATTTAAATAAAAACAAAAATAAAAATAAATTGGGGTGCCTGGCTGGCTCCATCGATTAAGCATCCAACTCTTGGTTTCAGCTCAGGTCATGATCTTAGGGTGGTGAGATTGAGCCCCTGGTTGGGTTCTGTGCTCAGCAGGGAGTCTGCTTGAGATGCTCTCTCTCCCTCTCCCACTACCCCTCCCCCTGCCCATGCTATAAATAAATAAATAAATAAATAAATAAATAAATAAAATCTTTAAAAATAAATAAAATAAAAATAAAAGACCCGGGGGATGGGGGACCAAGAAAAAAGGCACCAAGCAAGGAAAGGGCTCTATTGCTATAAAAATGGATTCATGCATGTGCCCAGGGGTGAGCACTTTTTGGGTACATGGCCATTCTCTTGGTGTGTGTAGAGGCAGGATGTTGCCACTATGCCTGTGAACTCACAGGAAAATGATGCCCAGGAAGCATGTGCAGGTTCAGTGAAGGATCTCCCCTCACTTTTTGCAAAACAGTCCAAGAAACTGAGCAGTGTGAGGACTGGGCACCCCACCCACACTGACCTGAGAAATATGTCCATTTCAGGTCTGGGATGTCATTGTTCATTGTGATTATGAATCATATCAACCTACATCTGAACATCAATCTTTGATCAATTGAAATGCAATATGGTATAAGGTGGTGGTTTGCAAGCTTCGCTGCATGTCATGGCCATCTGGGGCTTTTAAAAATCCTGTGGCACCATACACTGTGTGCCTTTTTGTGTCTGGCTCTTTTCACTTGAGGGTAATGCATTCAAAGTCTATCCATCTTGTAGCAAATACAGATCTTCATTGCTTTTTATGTCTGAATAATAACCTGTTGTATGGATATATCACATATGGTTTATGCAATCATCCATTGATGGACATTTGGGTTACTTCCACCTTTGGGCCATTATGAATAAGAATAGGCAGATTTACAGAGACATAATTAATTCAGAGTAATAGTTGCAAGGGCTGGGAGAAAGGGAGAATGAACTGCTTAATGGGTAGGGGATTTCGATTTGGGGTGATGAAAATGTTCTAGAATTAGAAGTGATGGTTGCACAACATTCTAAATGTACTCAATGCTACTGAATTATATCTTTTAAAATGCTTACAATAAAAAAATTTATGAAATTAATAACCTATAACCCTGCTGCAAAAAAAATATTTTATTTTTTTAAGTAGGCTCTACTCCCAGCGTGGAGCCCAATGCAGGACTTGAACTCAGTACCCCAAGATGAAGACCTGAGCTGAGATCAAGAGTTGGACACTTAACCAACAGAGCTACCCAGGTGCTCCAAGATTTTAAATAAAAATAAAATGGTTACAATGATAAATTTTAGGATGTATGTGTCCTGGGCCCCACTAAATCAGCTCTCTGGGGATGGGAGCCAGGCATTTGTATTTTTAACACCTGCTCAGTGACTCCAATGTGCAGCCATGCCGGAGAAGCAGCAGTATAAGGGAAGGAGGAAGGGGCCATGTGAATAAATCACATCCACTTCCCATGACTGGCTCGAGTGTCCTCTCTTCCAAGACCCACCCTGACCATCCTGTCCCCATGTGTAGTCCTTCTCGGTCACCCTGTCGGGTCTACTGCCATTTTAAACATGGGTCACCATCCAAATTATCTTGTTTATTAATTTGTTCAGTTATTATCTGTCCCTTCACACAAAACCAATGGTTTTCAACCTGGGTTCCTTTTCAAAAATATCGATGTCAAGGGGCGCCTGGGTGGCTCAGTAGGTTAAGCATCTGACTCTTGATTTTGGCTTAGGTCATGATCTCAGGGTGGTGAGATCGAGCCCCATGTCTGGCTCCACACCCAGCTTAAGATTCTCTCTCTCCCTCTCCTTCTGTGCCCCCATCCCCGTGAGGCATGTGCGCATGTATGTGTGCGGGTGCTCTCTCTCTCTCTCAAAAAAAAAAAAAAAAAAAGCCCAATGTCAAGACCACGCCTTGATCACTTAAATCAGAATCTTCTGGAGGACTCAGGCATCTATATTTTTAAGAGCTTCCCAAGTAATTTCAGGATGCAGCCATGGAGAAGTGTTGCCCTGTTATGTAAGCCCCTGAAGACCATGTATCCAGAGCTCCAAAAACAGGTTCAGACCCAGTGCCTGCCCACTGGTCAGGTGACTCCTGGTCACTTTCCAAAAGTTTGATTTCTTCCTTGGAACAGTTCTCCAAGTAGGTATTAACAAGTGAGGCAATTCCAGCCCAGACAGGTTATGATTTGCCTGCCACACAACCAGAATGGGAATGCAGTGTGGGGACAGTTCAGCCCCACCCATGGGCCAGGTCAGGGGTCTCCTCGGGGCTCCCACAGCCTGCTGTAACCCCATCTTGCCACTGGTCACCCTAAACTCTGTCTACAGGCTCTCTAAATTCCCCATGAGAGCTCCATGCAGACAGCTCACCATCATAAAATAAAACAATATCATCAATTAGACCACTATTAAATTAGTAAATATAAATACAATTCATCAATTTAATTAAGTGATTAATTAACTAACAGTTACACCAGCCCATGGTGACTCACCCTTTCCTCCTTACCATTCTGATTCACAGTCCACAAAGATTTCTTGAACACCTACTCTTGAGCCCCCACCCCAAATCTTGTAGTAGATGTTTTCATACTACGGTCTTGATGAGGGAGGTGGTATTATTCCCAGCTTATACCTGTAGGGTTATGGAACATGAGGGTCAATTCTGACAATGCCAGGCACTCTCTCCCAATTCACATAAATTTATTGAACATTTCCATGAGCCATGCTGGGTGCTGAGTAAAAACTACATGTGTGGCTCACTGTCTCATCAGCTAGCTGTCCCCTGGGGAGGGCAGACATCAAATTGGCATCATTTATAAAAGCAGTGTGAATGCCCAGGAGAAGTGGAGGGAGCCCTGGAAATTGGGATCCCAGGGAGGGTTCAGAGATGGCCTCCTACAGAAACTTCATTTTACCTGACAATCAATTGATCTTTTAACAACCAAAAGAAGTGGTTATCACTCCCCAGCTGAGAATTCCTCAATGGCTCCCTATCTGATAGGGGACCAACTCATTTCACAAGTTTTTTAGAACTAAAATCCTCACATCGGGGGCACCTGGGTGGCTCAGTCGTTGGGCATCTGCCTTCGGCTTAGGTCGTGGTCCTGGGGTCCTAGAATCGAGCCCTGCTCGGCGGGAAGCCTGCTTCTCCCTCTCCCACTCACCCTGCTTATGTTCCTTCTCTCACTTTGTCTCTCTCTGTCAAATAAATAAATAAAATCTTAAATAAAATAAAATAAAATAAAATCCCCACATCCCAGAGAACCCATAAGTCCTGATCAAACAAGGATGATCGGTCTCCCCACAACCCAAAAAAATCCAGACTCCCTAGAGTGAATTCAAGCCCATTCATTATCCCATCCCTCTCTGGACTTACCACCTGGACTCACTTCTCACCACCACCATCCTTTACAGTTGATTCTCCAACCACATGGGAGCAGGCATGGTACCTTGAAGCCACCAAGTCCTCTCCTTCACCTCCACTATTGCCCATGCTGGGTTCCCTCTGCCTGGGCTGCTTCTTCCATATGCCCACCTTAGAAAATACATATTCATTCCTCAGGTCTTGGATGAAATGCCAGCTCCTCTGGGAAGCCAACCTGCAACCCTATAACCTCTAGGCATGCATCCCTTCATGGAGTCTTTACACGAGGTTGTTTTCTTCTGGATAACTAATTGTTGGATAACTCTGATTAATATAATTAATTTCACTAGTTGATTAATTAACTCAGTTCCTAAGGCCCATAGTGACACATCCTTTCGCACACTGACACTGTGTAAATACATATCTCATCAGAGAAGCCAGGACCTTCTTAAGTCTTGTCATTGGTGTACTGAGGGAACCATCTCTGCCACTCCTCATTTCAGGAAACAACTGGACATCCCAGAGCATTCATCCATCCATCTCTCCCTTCTTATGCACCTACCTAACTCTGAGTGACATGTCCAAACATGGACCCACCCCCAGGACTGGATCTACCTGCTTCCATGAAGAAGGGGTGCCTCAGGAAATATCCTTTTCAATTCTGGCCATATGAGCTGGATCCTCCTTTTTTTCCTTCTTCAGTTTTTTATTTAAATTCTAGTTAGTTAAGCTTCCTTTCCAACCAGGGCCCGGCCAAATGGCTCCTGTGAAGAAGGGTGGCAAGAAAAAGAAGGGCCATTCTGCCATCAACGAGGTAGTGACCAGAGAATACACCATCAACATTCACAAGCGCATCCATGGAGTGGGTTTCAAGAAGCATGCCCCTCGGGCACTCAAAGAGATCCGGAAATTTGCTATGAAGGAGATGGGAACTCCAGATGTGCACATTGACACCAGGCTCAACAAAGCTGTCTGGGCCAAAGGAATAAGGCATGTTCCATACCGTATCCATGTGCAGTTGTCCAGAAAACGTAACGAGGATGATTCACCAAACAAGTTCTACACACTGGTTACCTATGAACCTATCAGCACTCTCAAAAATCTACAGACAGTTAATGTAGATGAGAACTAATCGCTGATTGTCAAATAAAGGTATAAAACTGAAAAATAAATAAATAAGTAAATTCTAGTTAGTTAACATATAGTGGAATACTGGTTTCAGGAGCAGAATTTAGTGATTCATCACTTACATATAACACCCAGTGCTCACCACAAGTGCCCTCCTTAATGTCCATCACCCTTTTAGCCCATCCCCCACCCACCTCCCCTCCAGGAAGCCTCAGTTTATTCTCTATCATTAAGAGTCTCTTATGGCTTGCTTCCCTCTCTCGCTTTTTTCTCCTTCTCCTATGTTCATCTGTTTTGTTTCTTAAATCCACATATGAGTGAAATCATATGGTATTTTTCTTTCTCTGGCTGACTTATTTCCTTTAGCATAATACACTCTAGCTCCATCCATGTCATTGCAAATGGCAAGATTTCTTTTTTTTTTTTTTTTTTGATGGCTGAGTAATATTCTGTTGTATATGTATACCACAACTTCTTTTTTTTATTTAATTTTATTTTATTATGTTATGTTAGTCACCATATAATACACCATTAGTTTTTGATGTAGTGATCCATGATTCATTGTTTTCTTATAACACACAGTGCTCCATGCAGTATGTGCCCTACTTAATACCCATCACTGGGCTAACCCATCCCCACACCCCCCTCCCCTCTAAAACCCTCAGTTTGTTTCTCGGAGTCCATAGTCTCTCATAGTTCGTCTTCCCCTCTGATTTCCCCCCCTTCATTCTTCCCTTCCTTCTCCTAATGTCCTCCATGCTATTCCTATGTTCCACAAATAAGTGAAACCATATAATATTTGACTTTCTCTGCTTGACTTATTTCACTTAGAATAATCTCCTCCAGTCCCATCCATGTTGATGTAAAAGTTGGGTGTTTCATCCTTTCTGATGGCTAAGTAATATTCCATTGTATATATGGACCACATCTTCTTTATCCATTCATCTGTTGAAGGGCATCTCGGCTCTTTCTACAGTTTGGCTATTGTGGACATTGCTGCTATGAACACTGGGGTGCATATGGCCATTCTTTTCACTACATCTGTGTCTTTGGAGTAAATACCCAGGAGTGCAATTGCTGGGTCATAGGGTAGCTCTATTTTTAATTTTCTGAGGCACCTCCACACTGTTTTCCAAAGTGGCTGTACCAACTTGCATTCCCACCAACAGTGTAAGAGGGCTCCCCTTTCTCCACATCCTCTCCAACATTTGTTGTTTCTTTCCCTGTCAATTTTTGCCACTCTAACTGGTATAAGGTGGTATCTCAATATGGTTTTGATTTGAATTTCCCTGATGGCTAATGATGATGAACATTTTTTCATGTGTCTGTTAGCCATTTGTATGTCTTCTTTGGAGAAGTGTCTGTTCATGTCTTCTGCCCATTTTTTGACTTGATTATTTGTTTTTTGGGTGTTGAGTTTGAGAAGTTCTTTATAGATCTTGGATACCAGCCCTTTATCTGTAGTGTCATTTGCAAATATCTTCTCCCATTCTGTGGGTTGCCTCTTTGTTTTGTTGACTGTTTCCTTTGCTGTGCAGAAGCTTTTTATCTTGATGAAGTCCCAAAAGTTCATTTTTGGTTTTGTTTCACTAGCCTTTGGAGAAATATCTTGAAAGAAGTTGCTGCGGCCAATGTCAAAGAGGTTATTGCCTATGTTCTCCTCTAGGATTTTGATGGATTCCTGTCTCACATTGAGGTCTTTCATCCATTTTGAGTTTATCTTTGTATATGGTGTTAGAGAACGGTCGAGTTTCATTCTCTGCATGTGGCTGTCCAATTTTCCCGGCACCATTTATTGAAGAGACTGTCTTTTTTCCATTGCATATTTTTTCCTGCTTTGTCGAAGATTAGTTGACCATAATGTCAAGGGTCCATATCTGGGCTCTCTATTCTGTTCCATTGGTCTATATGTCTGTTTTTGTGCCAGTACCATGCTGTCTTGGTGATCACTTTGTAATATAGCTTGAAATCAGACAACGTGATGCTCCCAGCTTTGTTTTTCTTTTTCAACATTTCCTTGGTGATTCGGGGTCTTTTCTGATTCCATGCAAATTTTAGAATTGTTTGTTCCAGCACTTTGAAAAATGTCATTGGAATTTTGATCAGGATGGCGTTGAAGGTATAGATTGCTCTGGGTAGCATAGACATTTTAACAATGTTTATTCTTCTGATCCATGAGGATGGAATGTTTTTCCATCTTTTTGTGTCTTCTTCAATTTCTTTCATGAGCGTTCTTATACCACAACTTCTTTATCCATTCATCAGTCAATGGAAATTTGGGGAACTGGACCCTCTTAGGAAGTCTCTCTAAAACACTCAGTGGTGTACTGAAACCAGCTTTTCATAACTCTACATTCAGTGATGCTGTGTTGATAACTTGAAATCAGCCACCATGGGAATATTTACATGATGGAAATTGACCAACACTGAAAATCAGGACTTTTTTGCTTTGGGTTGTTTCTTTGCTTGCTTGCTTACTTGTTTGTTTAGAACAAGCCAGTTGTTAAACACTTTCCAGCACATCATTGCAAACACCCACATTCTCAATTCTTTCCCCTAAGATCCAGTCTTCTTTGCTGACTAGACCCTATGAAAGAATGAGATTTCAAGAAGACAGAAGGTGGCAGAAGTATAGTTTAGCTAAAATGTTTGGTCTGAGATGAGGATGGGACGTTGGGTCCCATTTGATTAGGTCTTTCTCTGGCTTTTATTTCTCTTCCAATGAACAATGTGTGCTTTTTACACCATCACAGAACAAGGTGACGTCTTCCAGGTCACCTCCGCAGATGATTCCATGTACTCCCGGGTGTGTTGTCCTGTCCGCTTTTGGAATGGCCAAACCTACCTGGGTCATTGTGAAGAAACATGGGAGGGGATGCATCCCTGCATGTTTTACACAGCCCCAAGCCCTACCCCTGCACAGAAAGCTCATGACTGGGACATATTCTGTAATTAATATTTATTACAGTGCCAGGGATGAGATCTGTGGATGCTATTGTGACAATGAAGATAAGATTGTAATCTTCACAAAGACAAAGACTACTGAGTTTTATTTACCAACATTGGCCCGGGATCAGATACAATACCCAATAAATATTTGTTGAATAAATTAAATGAAGAAGGAGGAGAACCAGGAAGAGAAAGAGGGGATGATGGAAAAGAAGAAAACATAGCATCCTTCTATATGCCAAGAAGGAACATTGCTGGGTGTTTTACATACGGGCTATCTCTGAATCTCTCAGCAGTCCTAGAAGGTAGGTCTTCATTTCTTACAAAAGGAAACTGAAGCTTATAGGAATATCTTATATTGTTAATGACTTAGGGATATGGGCACATGCTCATATATTATTTGAGATGGAAAGCAAATTGCTAGAGCCTTTTGAGAAAGCAAATTAGCAGCCAAAATTTAGCAAGATTTTTGACATATTATGCCCTTTAAACCAGTAATTCCACCTGTAGGAACTTCTCCAAAAAAGACTCAATCTTGTGCCTGAAGAGGAATGTACAGGTTGTTCATGTCAAATAGCAAGGTTATCTGCCTTGGCAAAAAAAACACTTGAATGTCCAATCATCAAGGAAATGACTTAAAAAATTACTGTCCGTCTATTCTATGGGATGTTGTGCCCTTTATAAAACCAATGATACAACACATGCACTGGAGTGGCTAAAATGAAAAAAAAAAGAAAATACCAAGTGTTGGCTTGGATTTGGAACCCTTAGGGACTGCTGATGGAAGGGTAAAAAGTGATACAACCCTTTGGGAAATGGTTTGGCAATGACTACTGAAGTTATACGTATATATTCTCTATTATCCAGCACTTTCACTTATAAGTGTATACCCAATAGAAATGTGTACATATGTTTATTAAAAGGCATATACTAGGTGTACATATCTCCATGGCTCATAATCTCAAAGAAAAAAAAACAGAAACTACCCAAATATCCATTAATAACAAATTGGATAAATAAGCGGAATACTATAAAGCATGCATCTTCAGTGAAAGCAATATTTTACCCTCCCCAGGGGCAAAATTGACTTGGGGGAAATAAAAAATATGCAGATATACATACAATATAGAGATAGAGATAGAGATAGGTAGATATATGATAGACACATAGTTAGATAGTATATCTGTGGTATTAAAGTTCATGAAGGGACAATTAGGAAAAATGTCTAAAATGGCTTCTTGTGAGGAGACAATAATGAAAAAAGATTGAAAAATACTGTTATAAAGCAATAATATTGAGGATCTCCAGCCGCATGCAAAAAAGATTGAATCTCACAAACATAATGTTGGAGTGAATGAAGCCAGATGCAAAAGAGAACATATCGTGTGATTCCATTGATATAAAGTCCCAAAAGCAGAAAAAGTTAATCTGTATTGTTCTATATCAAGATAGTGTTTGGGGAAGGCAGGATCAGGGTAGTGACAAAAAAGGAAGCAGGACAGGAAATCCAGGGTGGGGAGCTTTTCCTTGATTGGGTCCTAGTTGCAAGGTTCTAGCGTGTTCAATGTGTGAAAATTCATCGAGTTGCATGCACATTTTTTATTTGTGCTCTTTTCTGCATGTAGGATATTCTTCAATGAAAAAAGAATTTTTTAAGATTTTATTTATTTGACAGAGAGAGAAAGCACACAAGCAGGGGAGCGAAAGGCAGAGGGAGAGGGAGAAGTAGGCTCCCCGCTGAGCAGGGAGCCCAACATGGGGCTTGATCCCAGGACCCCAAGATCATGACCTGAGCCAACGGCAGATGCTTAACCGACTGAGCCACCAAGGTGACCCTCAATGAAAAATTTTTTAAAAGAAAACAAAAAATGAGTTTGTTCCATATGGAGTGACATGGGAAGATGACTCAGACATATAATTAAGTGAACAAAGCAAGTAACAGAACAATTTGGTGGAAAGAGACAACATACATATAACAAACAGCTCTAAGTATGTATATCAATGCAGAGATGGGGATTTGGAGAAAAACTACCCAGTCTGGTGCCTGCATTATCTTGAAACAAAAAGAAGAACTGGGGGGATGAGAATGTTTCAGGGTTTTTTTCATTTTTGTTATTGTAAGATATGCATAACATAAAATTTACCATTTTAACCATTTTTAAGTGTCCAGTTCAGTGTCATTAAGTACATTCACATGGTTGTGCAGCCATCACCACCATCCATCACCAGAACTTTTTCATCTGCTGAAAACTGAAACTCTGTCCCCATTAACACTAACTCCCCACTCCCAGTCCCCCGGCCTCTGGTGCACACTATTCTGTTTTCTCCCTCTGTGAATTTGGCTACTAGGGATTTCATATAAGTGGAATCAGATAGGGGTGCCTGGGTGGCTCAGTCAGTTAAGCGTCTGCCTTCGGCTCGGGTCATGATCCAAGAGTCCTGGGATCAATTTTCGCATCTGGCTCCCTGCTCAACGGGGAGCCTGCTTCTCCCTCTGCCTCTGCTGTTCCCCTGCTTGTGCTCTCTCTCTCTCTCTGTCAAATAAATAAATAAAGTCTTAAAAAAAAATAAGTGGAATCAGACAGTATTTGTCCCTTTTTTTGTCTGGCTTATTTCACTTAGAATAATGTCCTCGAGTTTCATCCATGTTGTAGCCTATGTCAGAATGTCCTTCCTTTTTAAGGCTAAGCAATACTCCATTGCATGGATGCACCACATTTTGTCTATCCATTCATCCACTGGTGAACATTTGAGTTGTTTCCACTTTTTGCCTATTGAGAAAATTTTGCTCTGAACGCTGGTGTTCAAATATCTGCTTGAAACCCTGTTTCAATTATTTTGTGTATATACACGGAACTGGAATTGCTGTATTAAACAGTAAGTCTATGTTTACTTTTTTGAGGAACAACATACTGTTTTCCACCGTAGCTGCAGCATTTAATTGAATGTTCTGGTTTTGCTGAATACATTTCAGTATTGTTTGAATATTCCACTCCTAGATATAAGTCCAAGAGAAATAAAAACATATAACCACACTAAGATTTATATACATACTAGTGTTTATAGCAACATCACTCATACTAGCCAAAAGGTGAAAACAACTCAAATACCCATTAATGGATGGATGGATGGATAAACAAAATGAGGTATATTCATAGAATGGAATATTATTCAGCCATAAAAAGAAATGGCATACTGACACATGCTATAACATGGATGAAACTTAAAAATATTATGCTAAGTGAAAGAAACCAAACACAAAAAAAAAACACATATCCCATTCATGTGGAATGTCCAGAACAAGGAGATCTACAGAGACAGAAAACAAGATTAATGGTTACCAAGGGCTGGGAGGTATGGGTGGGGGAAAGACTGGGGGCAATGACTAAAGGGTACAGGGTTCTTTCTGAGGTGATGAAAATGTTCTAAAATAGGCTGTAGTGATGATTGCACAGCACTGAATATAGTAAAAACCATTGGATTTTACACTTTAAATGGGTGAATTGTATGGTATGTGAATTTTATCTCTTTAAATCTGTTAGCAAAACATAACATAAAGCGAACTGAAATTAAGGCTAAGAAAGAATCGAGGAGGAAGGTGATGAGAAGAGAAGACAGCAGTTGAGTCTGATGATGCAGACAGATCAGACCCACTGGTGCTGAATGCCAACTGTGCCAATCATTAGTGGGGTGACCTAGGGCAGTCATTTCACTTCTATGAGTCTCAGTTCCCTCATCTGCAAAGTGGGAGCAACAATGTTGACCTCTTGGGGCTGTTGAATGCTTGACGAAGTAAAAAACAAATGAAGTTGGTATTGTCTGCCTAGTTGAATGGAGAAGGGATGGAAGAGAGCATAATGATGGAAATGATGGACTGATGGTAGTCAGATGGGCTGGACCTGAGGGTTGCTTTTTGGGTGGGCTGACATAAAAGCCCTGGCTGATCTGAATGCTTTGCCTCAGCCTCCTTAGCCAGGGGGGTGTTGGTTAAGTTTTGCCATGACTCATTCCATAGGCATCTGGTTCCATCTCCTCACCAAGCCTGTGCCAAGGGTGTGTCCCTCCCACCGTGAGGTTTCTTGAGCGACAGAAGACTTGCTGGCAGTAAAGGGTCAGATGGCTGCGCTGCCCAATTTATACACAGGTTTCTCAGGAGAAACACTGTCAGCCCCCTCTCCAAGGTCAGCACGTGGACTTGACCCCTCCTCGGTGCCTAGCTCTGTTGGCAGCTAGCAGAGTGGCAAGACTTGGACTGGCTTTAAGGAGCAGCCATTTCTAGAGTCAGTAAGTGATTTGGCAGATACTAGTTCTCTCTCTCTCTCTCCTCTGCTTTCCTCCCCTCTCCTCTCCTCTCTCCTCCTCCCCTTTTTTCTTCTATCTTCTCTCTCTCTTATTCTCTCCCTCTCCCTGCATGAATGAATGCTCTGGCCAGTTTTGGCAGAACTAAAGAAATTTCTATCCATCCAGTCAGCCATCCACCCATCCATCCTTCCTTTGTTTGTTCATTTGTTTATTATTTGCTTACTCAACAAATCTCCTCAGACACCACCTCTGTGCCCATTCCCACACTGGTGACCCTGATGGAGACAGAGATAAAGAAATTAGGCTTTCAGTCCTAAAAACTGAGCTTCTGGTTCAGCCACTAGAAAAAGAATCAAAAGCACTACAGTCACACAAGTATAAACATACAGGGCTCTGAGAGTCTGGAGAAGGGAGAGGCGACTTCTAGTAGGCTAACAGGGACCCAAAAACCTCCCTTGCTGTGCCATTTCTGTAAGGCATCTAGGGCTCCTTCAGGGTCCTTTTCAGATGTGAAAACTGAGCTGGAGAGGAGAATAAGATGTTCAGGTCACACAGCTGGGAAGGGGCAGGGGCAAGACTTGATTCTGGTTTATCTGGCTCCAAAAACCATGCCCCTTTCACTTTCTTTCTCACAGTGTTTGATTCTTCTTTCCTCATGGCACCGGCTTCAGTGTGTGTGTGTGTGTGTGTGTGTGTGTGTGTGTGTGTGTGTGTCTAAGAGAGAACAAGAGAGATTTTTTTAAGATTTTATTTTTAAGTAATCTCTACATCCAACATGGGGCTTGAATTTACAACCTCAAGATAGTCACACACTCCACTGACTGAGCCAGCCAGACACCCTGAGAACAAGAGAGATCTAATATTCATTTCTGTCATAGACTAGAGCTACATGAGGGTAGGGAGCATGTCTGTCTTACACAGTTTATTCCCAGTGACTGGCAAATAATAAGCACCCAGAAAATATTTGCTGGATAGATAGATATATGGGTGGGTGCTTAGATGAATAAACGGATGGATGGAGGATGGATGGATGGATGGATGGACGGATGGATGGTTGAATGGATGGATGAGTAGATGGCAGGGGGAGGGCATAACAAACATGATGCCATCCAAATTGACAGAGAAGGGTCTTGACTAGTAAAGACACATTCCAGGCTGAAGAGGAAGTGGAAAAAAAGGCAAGGAGGTGAGAAAACACCAAGAATATGGCAAAAGTCATTCTGTTCAGCCAGAGAGTAAAACAGAACTCAGAAATGAGTATGAAGAACTCAGACAGATGTTCAGGCTCAAGGCAGAGGGAGGGAAGTGGATTGATCTGTTTGGGTTAGAGACACACTGGGACAGTTCCAAAGCAGTATTCCCCACTTTGATGACATTCTCTCTCTTTTTTTTTTTTTTTTTATTTGACAGAGAGAGAGACAGCAAGAGACAGAACACAAGCAGGGGGAGTGGGAGAGGGAGAAGCAGGCTTCCCGCTGAGCAGGGAGCCTGATGCGGGGCTCGATCCCGGCTCAATCCCAGGACCCTGGGATCATGACCTGAGCCGAAGGCAGATGCTTAACAACTGAGCCACCCAGGCGCCCCAACATTCTCTTTTTAAACCTAATCCCAAAGTATCTCCCTGTTGATGTCTCCCCAGTCTGTCAGCTCCTGGGCAACATAGGGGAGTACATGGGGCTGCTTTCCCCCTCATCAGTCCAGGTCCTTGGGATGGGGAGGAGAGTCACAAACTGGTGAGTGTCCTGAGAGAGAGATAGGGAAAATTCCAGGGGGTATGGCATTTTAGGGGGGGCCTAGCAGGAGTTCTGGGAGCATCCAAGGATGGAAGACACCACTGGGGTGTCACGCTAGAGAAGCCATTCTTCACGGACTGTCATCTCTTGCCCACGTCTGACTATGAATCAAGTCCCCACCACTGGGTTTCTATTCAGTCACAAAAACCTGGATAGACAAACTAGTCTGTTCCCTGAGCCCTTCTGCCTTCCCTTGGTGACCTTCAAACTATCTTCTTTTGAACCCCCAGGTTCAGCCAAGAGTGCTGAGAGCCAGACTGAGAATCAGAGGAAAGATGAGCAATCCTCGGCCTTTGGAGGAGGTGGGCTGGGTGCAGTTTGGGGGAGAGGGGTGGAAGCATCTGGATAGAGAGAAGGTGAGGAGCTTAATGTTTCAGAGATAGTGGAAAGGGTGAAAAATCATGATGTGGGTTCAGAGCTAGAAGGTGCTCTGTGATCATTCAGATGGAGAAAAAAACACAGAGATGGAAACCAAGCTGGGATGGGGGGGCCTGCTATATCTGTCTTGACAATCAAATTCTTATCACTAAGGTTGATAGTGAGGATAAGAGAAGAAATTTTGACCCCAATACCCTTCTTCCTCAGACAGGACAAGGTGGGATCTCAGTATTGGCCTCAGAAATTCTGAGACCTTTTTATATGAGAGAATGATGCTCAGAACACTCTTGGGAAGGACAGAGAGAGAGTCAAAGCCACCAGTATGCTAGCTGGAAGGGACCCTCACAATTCCCCATAAACACACTCATTGTCTGTGTTTGAAAACTAAGGCTCAGGTGGGAGCAGTGACTTGCCCAAGTTCACACAGAGCTAAAACAGAGCCAGATCCCAGGTTAAGTCACCAGATTCAGCAAATAAAAATAAAGGATGCCCACTCGAATTTACATTTCACATTGACAACAAATAATTTTATAGTATAACTATATCCCATACTATATTTGGGATGTACTCATACTAAAAAAAAAAAAAAAAAAAAAACCAACAACACTTTTTTTTTTTTTTAATTTGAAATGTGATTGGAACTGGGCATCCTGTATTTTACCCTGCCACCCAAACCCCAGGCCTCTTTGGACCACATCCTCTGCTTCTCCTTGACTTCCTCATCCTTTTGATGATTTTTGTCAACTCTTGGCCCAGGAGGTATACGACATGTCAGGCGCCCGCTTAGCCCTGACACTGTGCGTCACCAAAGCACGGGAAGGTTCGGAGGCAGACCTGAATGCTCTGGAACGCATGTTCCGGCAGCTGGGATTTGAGAGCACCATGAAGAGAGATCCCACCGCCCAGGTACTGTGCTGCCAGCCCCAGGCCAATGAGGGAGAGGGCTGGACCAGAAGGTGGGCTCTGGGGCCACCCTTGAGTCTGGCCATTCTTCTCACTCCAGCAATTCCAGGAAGAGATGGACAATTTTCAGCAGGCCTTGGATGCCCGGAATGACCCCGTCAGCTGTGCTTTTGTGGTGCTCATGGCACATGGGTTAGAAGGTCGCCTCAAGGGGGAGGATGGACAAATGGTGGAGCTGGAAAACCTTTTCGAGGTTCTGAACAACAAGAATTGCCAGGCCCTGCGAGGCAAGCCTAAGGTGTACATCGTGCAGGCCTGTCGAGGAGGTGGGGGCAAAGCCAAGAACACGGCGTTTGTGTTCCTAATCCAGCCTAACCCTAGATCCAGAGCCCCAGCTAAGCCTTGGTTTGCCACTGTGTCTCATGATGACCTCCTTTCCCCATCTTTTTCTCTGACTTTCCTCTTCTTGATGTTTCAGAACAAAGGGACCCCGGTGAAACAGTAAGTGGAGGTGATATTGTGATGATCACAAAGGACAGTCCCGAGACTATCCCAACGTACACGGACATCCTCCACGTCTACTCCACCATAAAGGGTATGAGCTCCCACCTGACATGGGGTGGCCTCCTGCTCCTCCTCCATGCACACCACTTCTGACCCCTGACCCCTGAGCTCCTCCAAGACCCACCCTTTTCCACAGCCTCTTGCACCACACACACCAACCCTCCCACTCCCGTTGGAGCTCTCCTGAGCCCTCTTCTCTGGAATCCTTAGGGTACATCGCGTACAGACACGACAGAGAGGGCTCCTGCTTCATCCAGACCCTGGTTGATGTGTTCACAGAGAGGAAAGGACCCATCCTGGAGCTTCTGACAGAGGTGAGTTGGGACAAGTTACCTGGAACCCTCTCCCAGCCTCAGCAGGGAGGCTGAGCCTCTTCCAAACCTGTCTGCGTTTTCCCCCTCTCCTGCCCCCAGCCCCAAATCCAACCTAGGTCCCAACACAGAAACTAGGACACCCACATCCTAGCAATGAGTTTCCCTAAAGCAAGAAATTCCAAATGTCAGAGTATGTGAGATAATTTAGATGAAATACAGATACATTTCTGTAAACAAAAACTATAGGCTTAATCATTGGTTGAACAAACTTTTTTTTCTTCTAATGGTTATATGCTTTTATGGTAGATTAGAAAAAACATAACAAGAATGTCCAACCAATGATTCCATAAAGATTATGGCATAGGATGAGGCAATAAAGGTCTCCCATTTTAGGACATGCAAACCCACCTCCCTTGTTCTCTAACCTTCTCCCTATAAGCCCACCACACCAGCTCCCCTAGGGACCCAACTCCAAGCTGACCACACCTCTTGTTGCAGGTGACCCGGCGGATGGCCGAAGCAGAGCTGGTTCAGGAAGGAAAACCAAGGAAAGTGAATCCCGAAATCCAAAGCACCCTTCGGAAACGGCTCTATCTGCAGTAAAAGCAGAAAGGGCAGGGAGAGGTTGTCTTTCAAGTGCTCTCTCTGCCCCATGGATATTTAGAGGCAGCTCTCACCATTCCCCTAAAATCTTCTCTTCCCAAGGCCAAATGGCACCCAGCCCCTTTCATCACACCCCTCATGCAAGTCCTCTTTCTATCTGTCCCTGTCATTCTTAAAGCAAGCCAGCCAAAACATAGCACAAGGCACAGCAATAACATTAACATTCACCTCCCTCAGGCTGGAATCTCCACCTCTGTTAATACAACCTAAGAGTATATTCACTTATCCTAGGTTCTGTTCCTATCTTCCATTGAAACCTTTTTCTTTCTCCCATTAATTATACCTATGCAAATGTAACTGGATAAACCTCACTGATCAACCAATGCCCACTTACCACTTCCCACCCCAATCAAACTTCCACTGGATCTTGAATCTCACTTGGAGTTATAACCTCCTCCTGAGAACCATATCCATTTCCATCTTCCAGAGATTCCCTCCCAACCCCTGGAAAATTAGTAAAGCAAGAATCATTCTCTCCTTTCAAGACTCTTCTTCCTTGGCAAGCTGGTAACTTGACATCATTCTCCTTTTAGCTCATGAGCTCTCTCTGGCTGATAGAGATGTTTCATCCTTTTTCTGAGTTTCTCTCTACTAACTAATGCTCCCCCAAGGCCCTGGGCCCTGCCTTCTCTCCAAGAAAATCCATCCATTTATTTCTTCTCAAGTGTTCAACTTTTAACCACTCTGAATTAGGGCATGTTGGAGCTATGGCAAATCCTCTAGTGTCACCCTGTTTTTCAGACAGTGTGGTAGAGACCCAGAGAGGTTAAAAGGCTTGTCAAATGCCACATAGCAGGGCAACTGGGTGGCTCATGATTAAGCATCTGACTCTTGGCTTTGGCTCAGGTTGTGATCTCACAGGTCATGGGAGAGAGCTCTGGGTCTTGCTCTGCACTCAGCGGGGAGTCTGCTTGAGGATTCTCTCCCTCTGCCTCTTTCTCTCTTTCTCTCTCTCTCTCTCTCTCTCTCCCTCTCATAAATGAATAAATCTTTTTTTTTAAATGCCACGCAGTAAGTCAGTGGGAGGGTCAAGGTCTGGTTTGCAGCCCAGCACCCTTGCCACCACCTGCTAAGTCTTGAAACATCAGAAAACTTCTTTAATTTGAGGAATTTTCTAATAAAGTTCTCCCTACTTGGCAGTAGGAGCTCCTTGGAAGACCCACAAGTCCTCGATACCCAGCAGTAAAGGCTCCCCCGTGAGATTCTGGCACTGGGCTGGTATTTGAACCAGAGGCATTGCCTTCCAAGTCTATGACTCATCTCCAGCCTTGACCTTCCCCACTGAAATAGCCTGCAGGCATATCTGCCATCATTGACAATTCATGGCTAAAGATGAGTCTTTTCTCCCCAGTTCCTCCTCCAAGTGTTCCCTGGTACCCTCACCCTCAGACCACAGGTTCAGAATTCTGCAGTTATCTATGACTCCCCTCTTCTTGTCTCCTTTAAAATGCCACCAAGCACAGTGTTCAGCACAGCCTGACTTTGAAACAGTTCTCACATCTGTCTTTCCTTCCCTTACATGTCGTTCTTCAGGCTCAAGTCCCATCCTCTATGTCTGCATCTTTGTACCATCTTCCTTCCTTGCCTCTCTGCCTGCCCACTTCACCTCCCCTCTGCCCTCCATCTACAACTCCAGACCTCCCTAGAATACTCAAGAACACACAACGGTGCCCTGTCACTTACATATCAAGGCCAAACTCCACATCCTGATTTCTCACATCCTTACAATTTCCCCCTGTACCAGCAATCAGCTAAACTCATCTCCTACCTCCCCCACCATGAATTCACTCCTCCAACAACACGAATGTCCTCTTACTCATTCCTGCCTCTGAGGCTTTGCTTATCACCATTTCGCCAAGCTGGGGTGCCCTTTCTCTCACTACCTCCCACCCATACGTATTCCAAAGAGCCATTCTTAGTATTCTTTCTAGTTGATTCTCCAGTCTCACCTGGGATGAGACACTGATGATTACAGGATTGAGGGCAGGAACAAGTCTTGGATCAACATAATGGATGTTCAATAAACAGATGTTAAACTTTAAAAGTATGTGTTGGAATCTGCTCTGTGCTTAGAACAGGAGGCTAATGTGAAAGGCATTATAGATTTAGTTCCTTTTTCCCAATGGTCCATGCCTCCCAGACATGTCTATCATGAACAGAGAATCAGGAGCCTCATCCTAACTTTCCCAAAAAGGCAGGTGTGTAGGAAATTTATAGTTAGAGGCCACACTTCCATTCTAAATGGTTATGTTTTACATGATTGTGTCATCTCCAGAATGTCCCTGAAGAAGTATCCAGACACAGAACTGTAGCTTTTCAGAACCGTAAGGGACCTTGGAGATCAGCTAGTTACAGGATGACAAATATTTAGCAAGTATGTCACATCTTTCTCGTCCAGGTGCCCATGGCAAACATGACTAATCAATCACACCTTTCCCACTGAACTTGGGTGCAGCCTCAAAGTATTTCTTCTCTTAGCACTCCAGGAAACATAAGCACATCACTAGGGAGGGAATTGTCTAGAGTCACCAAGTTCTTAAGTAGTAAACTCAAGCTCCTCATTCTACAGTAATAGCAGTAATAACATTCTGCACTAATAGTCATGGCTGCAGTGAGGGCTTTATCAATGAAAATGGCAGAGCAAATGGCTGAAGCAGGGCTGAGTACACAGGGCCAAGTAGATCTGGGATGATGCATATACTGAATCCTATACACCCACCCATGTGAAAGCCTGTGGTCCAAACACCCAATGATTCCAGGGTCTCCAAATAAACACAAGGATCAGCAAACTATGCTTCACTTGCCACATCCAGTCTGCAACCTGTTTTTATAAACAAAGCTTTATTGGCACACAGTGATGCTCATTCATTTACACATTGTCAATGGCTCCTTTTACCCAAAAATGGCAGGCTTAAGTAGTTACAACAGACAACATATGGCCTGCAAAGCTGAAAAGATTTACTACTTGGACCTTTTCAGAAGTGTGCCAGCCCCGGCCCTAATGTCCTTCCAACAAATTCCCATGTTGCTGAAATCAGCCAGAGTTGCTCATCACCAAAACCATACCGATACAACAGGTGACAGCACTGAAATCAATGACTTAATTCTTTTAAGACCTCTCCTTAAGTATTTCCCCCAAGTATTTAGTAAGGATTTAAAAGTGTATCCTGGAAGTTTATTACTGAGTATGAAGGGCACACCCAGGTTTTGCAGGACCTGTACAACTGCTGCAGGAGGAGTTCCTCCTTAAGGAAAATACAGAAGTACCAACACAAAATTAGTACAGCCATATGAGTGCATTGTCAGGTCTCTCCCAAGGCCCTGGAGGGGCCCATGAAAGTGAGGTGCCAGCAGCTTATGCTTTGTTAGCTTCACAGAAAACCCACCTCTGTCCACCACCTGTTCTTTAAGCCATTCTCCAAAGGCAGCAGGGATGGTCATTTTTTAAAATGAAAATTTGACCTGTGGGGCCTGGGTGGCTCAGTTGGTGAAGCATCTGACTCTTGATCTCAGCTCAGGTTTTGATCTCAGGGTCATGAGTTCAAGCCCCATGTTGGGCTCCATGCCCCCCAAAAAATGAAAATCTGACCTGCCATGCAACTTCTTAAAATCTTTCAGTGGTTTCCACCACCCTTTGAATAAGGAAAACAGTCTTAATTTGACTGCTAGGTCCCATGTTTTCATCTCTATCCCTTCTCTCTTTCTGCCCCAATCACATTGGCCTTCTATTTTTCCTAAAATAGGCTCTTTCCCTCAGGTCTCTCTGCCTAGATCATTCTTCCCAATGACCACTTTATCCTTCATATCACAGTTCAAGTATCATTTCTTCAGGGAAGTCTTGTCCATCTCCCCAGACAAGATCAATGTTTACACTTCTCTGTAGACTTTTTCTTCAAACCACAAGTCACACTAAAATCTGCCCTTAATGGCTCCAAGACTAGACTTCTGTTGTCATAAGCCAATGCACTTCAGGGGTCATTTGTTACTGCAGCATAACCTAACCTATGCTGACTGATACACCAGACAAGGTTGAAGGTCTAAAGTGGAGGATCCAGTTTAAAAGTGCACATTATAATGAAAGATGCTCTGAGGTTGCTAGCAGCCAAATAGGAAACTCACAGAATCCATGAGATAAAAACAAATCCCCTTCCTATATCTATAAATACATTGAACCTTATTAAAAGTTTATTCTTTTAATCATCTCACAATACACACATATATCAAATCATCATGTTGCATACCCTAAACTTACACAGTGTTATATGTCAATTATATCTCAGTAAAGCTGGAAAAAATTTAATAATTTTTTTTATTTTTAAAAAGTATATCCACTAACAAGGGAAGCTCAAGGAACCAATGACCTAAGCCATTTCAAAGGCCTCCAGTTCAGCATAAGATATGAGAAACGTGATGGGATGTCTGTCCTACAGAACTTGGAATACAAACTGGTCTGCCTTCATTCTGATTGACTAGGTTATTTGGGGAATAAAACATGTCAGTTTTTTCTGAAGTTGTTCTTACAGATGTTCAATTAAAGGAAACATGGTCACCCTCATTTTGGTCAATAACTAAGCCAATCACCATCCTGCTATACTTCCTTGCCCCACAGTCCACACCCACAGCCTTAAGTCAAGCTCCTTATGCCCATCTGGTTTCCTGTTATGTTCTGACTGCACTGGACACAAGAGGAAGATAGGCAGGATGAGGAGCAATGCATGACTTGAATCTTCTGGTTTTGGTGGCCAGCAATATCAGATCATTCCAGTTTCTAACTTTTTTGCCCCACATGCAGAACCAGCATCATCGTGAACCCTCAAGTATATCAGCACCAGCTGATCAGAAACCCCTCCTCAGAGCTATCTATGGGTACCAGATCCACACGATATCCACCTCTCCCTCCTCTAAGCTTCTGCGATCTGATAAGTTCAGCTCTTCTCTTTTTTCCCCAGGCTAGGCTGATCAACTGATTCCCAAAGGATCTCTCTCTGTTTTAACTCTAGTATTAGAATGCCTTTTCTGTCTTCCACTACCTATTTAATCAATTCCCATCTTCAATTCTTTCCGTTAAAATACCTTGAGTGTTTCTATACATGGATGAACCTTGAAAACATTATGCTAAGTGAAATAAGCCATTACACAAAAGGACCAATATTATATGATTCCACTTATATGCAGTACCCCAAATAGGTAAATTCACAGAGATGGGATGTAGATTAGGGGTGCCTAGGTGACTCAGTCAGTAAAGTGTCTGACTCTTGATCTCAGCTCAGGTCTTGATCTCAGGGTTGTGAGTTCAAGCCCCATGTTGGACTCCATGATGGGTGTGGAGCCTACTTAAAAAATAAAAATAGTAATGAACACTGGGTGTTATATGCAAATGATGAATCACTAAACTCTACCTCTGAAACTAATAATACATTACATATGTTAATTAATTGGTTTTAAATTTAAAAATAAAAATAATAAAATAAGATAAAAATAATTTTTAAAAGAGATGGAATGTAGACTAGAGGTTGTCAGGAGCTGGAGGCAGGAGGGAATGAGGGTCTATTGTTTGATGATTACATAGTTTCTGTTTGAGGTGAAGAAAAGGTTTTGGAAATAGTGATGTCGGTTGTACTTTATGAATGTAATTCATCCCACTGAATTGTACACTGAAAACTGGTTAAAATGGCAAATTTTATGTTATATATATTTTACAACAATTTTTTAAAAATTAAAAAGGTGTCTATTTTTTTGAAACAGCTTCAGGAGAATAGGTATTATCTCTTCTTTGAATGTTTGGTAGAATTCCCCAGGGAATCCATCAGGCCCTGGACTCTTGTTTTTTGGGAGGTTTTTGATCACTGCTTCAATCTCGTTACTGGTTATTGGCCTATTCAGGTTGTCAATTTCTTCCTGTTTCAGTCTTGAGAGTTTATAGGTTTCCAGGAAGGCATCCATTTCATCCAGGTTGCTCAGCTTATTGGCATATAATTGTTGATAATCATTTCTAATAATTGTTTCTATTTCCTTGGTGTTAGTCATGCTCTCTCCCCTTTCATTCATAATTTTATTAATTTGGGTCCTTTCTCTTTTCTTTTAGATAAGTCTGGCCAGTGGTTTATCGATCTTATTAATTCTTTCAAAGAGCCAGCTTCTAGTTTCATTAATCTGATTTACTGTGTTTCTCGTTTCTAATTCATTGATCTCTGCTCTAATCTTAATTATTTCTCTTCTCATGCGTGGCAAAGGAAAGCTTCCAGACTCATTCTATGAGGCCAGCATTACCTTGATCCCCAAACCAGGCAAAGACCCCATCAAAAAGGAGAATTTCAGACTGATATCCCTGATGAATATGGATTCCAAAATCCTCAACAAAATCCTAGCTAACAGGATCCAACAATACATTAAAAGGATCATCCACCACGACCAAGTGGGATTTATCCCCAAGATGCAAGGATGGTTCAACATTCGCAAATCAATCAATGTGATAGAACACATTAATAAGAGGAGGGAGAAGAACCATATGGTCCTCTCAATTGATACAGAAAAAGCATTTGACAAAATACAACATCCTTTCCTGATTAAAACTCTTCAGAGTATAGGGATAGAGGGAACATTCCTCAAGTTCATAAAATCCATCTATGAAAAACCCACAGCGAATATCAATCTCAGTGGGGAAAAGCTGAGAGCCTCTCCCTTAAGATCAGGGACACGAAAAGAATGCCCACTCTCACCACTATTGTTCAACATAGTACTAGAAGTCCTAGCAACAGCAATCAGACAACAAAAGAAATAAAAGCTATTCAAATTGGCAAAGAAGAAGTCAAACTCTCTCTTCTCACAGATAACATGATACTTTATGTGGAAAACCCAAAAGACTCCACTCCCAAATTACTAGAACTCATACAACAATTCAGTAACGTGGCAGGATACAAAATCAATGCACAGAAATCAGTTGCTTTCTTATACACTAACAATGCATCTGTAGAAAGAGAAATTAGAGAAACAATTCCATTTACAATAGCACCAAAAACCATAAGATACCTCGGAATAAACATAACCAAAGGGGTAAAAGATCTATACTCTAGGAACTACAGAACACTCATGAAAGAAATTGAAGAAGACACAAAAAAATGGAAAAACATTCCATGCCCATGGATCAGAAGAATAAACATTGTTAAAATGTCTATGCTACCCAGAGCAATCTATACCTTCAACGCCACCCTGATCAAAAGTCCAATGACATTTTTCAAAGTGCTGGAACAAACAATCCTAAAATTTATATGGAATCAGAAAAGACCCCGAATCACCAAGGAAATGTTGTAAAAGAAAAACAAAGCTGGGGGCATCATGTTGCCTGATTTCAAGCTATCTTACAGGGGGGCGGAGCAAGATGGCGGAGGAGTAGGAGACCTGGATTTCGTCTCCTCTCAGGAATTCAGCTGGATAGGGATCAAACCATTCTGAACACCTACAAACTCAACAGGAGATCAAAGAAAAGAAGAGCAACAACTCTCTGAACAGAAAAGCGACCACTTTCTGGAAGGTAGGACGTGCGGAGAAGTGAATCCGAGGC
>NW_022589716.1:581084-581533 GCF_004348235.1 Phoca vitulina
ATAGAGGGTACATACCTCAATATCATAAAAGCCATCTATGAAAAACCTACAGCGAATATCATTCTCAATGGGGAAAAACTGAGAGCTTTCCCCCTAATGTCAGGAATGCGGCAGGGATGTCCACTATCACCACTGCTATTCAACATAGTACTAGAAGTCCTACCCACAGCAATCAGACAACAAAAAGAAATAAAAGGCATCCAAATCAGCAAAGAAGAAGTCAAACTCTCACTCTTTACAGATGATATGATACTTTATGTGGAAAACCCAAAAGACTCCACCCCAAAACTGCTAGAACTCATACAGGAATTCAGTCAAGTGGCAGGATATAAAATCAACGCACAGAAATCAGTGGCATTCCTATACACCAACAACAAGACAGAAGAAAGAGAAATTAAGGAGTCGATCTCATTTACAATTGCACCCAAAACCATAAGATACCTAGGAAT